>NW_023995886.1:0-12500 GCF_015586225.1 Lucilia sericata
TTTTTGGAATCTTCTTCACAGATCACTTTTCTTTGGAAAACAACTTCAACGTTCAGTTTCTTTAGAAAACTTACTTATTGATAAGGTTTCTGGAAAACTTCTTCATCGATTAGTTTTCTTTAGAAAAGTTTTACATCGATCAGTTTCCTATGAATGACTTCATCATTGAAGAGTTATCTCTCTAACACCTTTAAAACTTTATCAATACAGTTTTCTCTAGTAAACTTTTTCATAGATCAGTTTTCTTTACAAGATTTCTTCATCAATCAGTTTTTTTTACAAAATTTCTTCATCCATCTTTAAAAAAAACTTCTTCATTAGTAATTTTTTATAAAATTTTCACTAATCACGTCATTATCGGTAAATTTTTCTTCATCGATCAGATTTCTTTATAAAACTTCTTCATTGATCAGTTTTATTTAAAAAAAACTTCTTCATTGATCAGTTTTATTGAAAAAAAAACTTCTTCATCGATCAGTTTATATCGATAAAGTTTTCTGCATGATGTAATAAGTGCATCCTGGTTTTCTGTATAAAGCTTCCTCATTTATCAGTTTTCTTTACGAAAGTTGTACGTCGATCAGTATTTTCAGAAAACTTCTACATTGATCAGTTTCTTTTGGAATACTTTCATCATTGATCAGTTTTATCTGGAAAACTTTTACATCGTCCAATTTTCTATATAAAACGTCTACATCGATCAGTATTCTTTTAAATAAACTTCTTCATTGATCAAGTTTCTATGGAATACTTCTTCATCGATCAATTTTATATGGAGTACCTTATTGATCAGCCATCGATCTGTTTTAGAAAACTTCTTCATCGATCAGTTTTCTTAACAAAACTTCTTCATCGATCGGTTTACAAAACTTCTTCATCTATTAGTTTTCTTTACAAAAAGTTCATCGATCAGTTTTTATTGAGAAAACTTCATCATTGTTCCATTTACTCTTGAAAATATCTTCATCGATCAGTTTTCCTTAGAAACTTCTTCAAAGAGATAATTATTCATTGCTAGATCAAGATATAATTTTGACTAACAAGAGACAACCACTATGTTTACAATTTACCTAGCATGACGCTAGAGTTCACACTCATGCCTAGAAACGGCCTAGGCTAATAATAAATAAACATTATCTTCTTTAGCAGGTTTCAACTTCAGCATTAGTAACAAATAATAACAAAACCCTTATTTTTAATTCTCTTATTCTATTTATTAACTTAAATCTAAAACGATGCCCCAATATTATAGATAACTAAATTCCAAAAATTTCCAATGATTCCATATTCGATAGTTCTTTTTGGCATCCTTACTTTTATGCTTTTCAATTTTTATCATCTTTGCCAGAGGTAAATAATCCTCAACATTTATACGTTCAAGTCTAACATGACAGGGTTTAATAAATTTATGGGCATCTTTTAGAGGTACCCAGCCACGAGTTTTCGTTGACTTGGTATAATCTCTCATACTGTGTTGGTTGATATTATTTGGATAGAATATTTTTTCCTGATGATTAACGGAGGTAAGCAGTACTTGTTTAAAACCAATATCATTTAGAAAATCATCAGCTTCCTCATTTACCTCGCGCCAAGTTGCTGCATCCAATTTTGTCGCTTGTTTACCCTCTAATTCAGCGGTGAGTATTAGATCTAAAATATCTCTTTCTAAAGCTAATCTTTTGTCCATGGTTAGTTTGGAAATGCCACAAATATTTTGTAGTAGCAAGTTTTGTGGCATTGTACTGGGTTTGGGTGTGGTACTACAACTTTGATCATCTAATTCAGTACTGATTTTCACCACCGAGTTTCTAAGAGATTTTGGTATGGCTTCCAGATCATAGGCTTTACTAAGACATTGTATTAGAGGTTTCAAAACCTCCCACCTATTCATGAGATCACCGGTGGAAAATGCCGCATTAGGATCATTAGCATAGGAACGATTAAAGGCAGCATTAATATTTTTCCAAGCCCATACCGAATAGTCAGCATCATTGTAGGCTCTCACTCGTGGATTATAGAGAAAGGGATATTTTTGTATCAGGTCCAAGAGTTTGCCATCGTTGAGTACCGTCTTGCCCTGAGCATTAACATTAGATATGTTAAGGACTTGTATACTGCGATCACCCACCATTTGTTTATTATTAGTTATTATAGAAAGGATTTTCTAATTTTTGTAAATAATTCTGCTTTGTTTACTCTTTTTTTTATCACACACTCACTAGAAAATGATAACACGTTAAATTTATCAAGTTGAATTTTATCAAAACGAATTCAGAGTATTTTTTATGTATAGAATTTGACAGCTTCTGTTTTTTATATATTAAGTTTGACAGCTTCATTGACCAAAAAAAAAACAATCAGCTGTTTAAGCACCAGCTTTTATCAATTTATTTTGTGACTTAGGTTGCCATATTGCTACTTGTTTATTTACATTAAATATGGCAACATTACGTAAAGGTTATCATCAAATCACGAACTACAATTATTTCATTGGCCCCAGATGATACCGATACAGCCCTTTCATTAAATTTTGGAATTCATTGAGTTTACAGTTCTTGTATTTCCGGCAAGAGATAAGTGTGTTTGAGAAGACAATAGACTAAAGAAAATGTTGCACATTGAATGTAAAGATTCCAATTTGGATCCAGTACCCATTAAGGTAGGAAATATTTGCTGTACTTAGTATATAATAGTGAAATGATTAATGGCATATTTTTGCTATAATAGATTGGTATTATTGGCGGTTCTGGCCTAGATGATCCTGATATTTTGGAACAACGCAAGGAAACCGTGGTTACTACACCCTATGGTAGTCCTTCTGATGCTTTAATTGAAGGTGAAATCAATGGTGTAAAGTGTGTGTTATTGGCTCGTCATGGCCGTAAACACAACATCATGCCTACCAATGTCAACTATAGAGCCAATATTTGGGCTTTACGTCAAGTGGGCTGCACACATTTGATTGTTTCTACGGCATGCGGTTCATTGCGTGAAGAAATTAAACCCGGCAACTTGGTGGTGCCTAACGATTTTATAGATCGTACTACGAAAAGAGCACAAACATTCTACGATGGTGCCGACACCAGTCCCCAAGGTGTCTGTCATTTGCCTATGTATCCGGCTTTCAGTGAAAGATGTAGACAAATTCTAGTGGCCAGTGCCAAAGAGTTAGGTATTGATGTACACGATAAGGCTTGCATTGTCACCATTGAGGGACCACGTTTTTCTTCACGTTCCGAAAGCAACATGTTTAGACAATGGGGTGGTGATTTAATCAATATGACCACCTGTCCCGAAGTGGTTTTAGCCAAAGAAGCTGGTTTGCTTTATGGTTCAGTGGCTATTGCTACCGATTATGACTGCTGGCGTATGGGTTGTGAAGGTGTTAATGTTCAAGATGTTTTAAAGACATTTGCCGAAAACGTTGCCAAAGTTAAACAGATCTTAGTGAAAGCTGTGGCCAATATAGCCAAAGAAGATTGGACAGAGGCTGTATTAGATGCTAAGGTATGTTTATCTCCAAACTTTTTAAAGCTTATTTGTGGTAAAACCTTTTTCTTTTTATTTCTCCTTACAGCAATGTGTTTGCAACAATACCATGTCCGCTAAAATGTGACGATTTTTAAAACTTTGCCAGGAAATAACCGAAGAATCTTTACAGCACAAGAAGCCCCTAAAACGCTGCAATAAATGGGCTTTTATTTCACCATATAGTGAATTAAAACCTAAAATTCACTCCATTTCCATATTATATGAATTAGCAGTTAACGAAACAGCAACATCAGCAAAAACTCAAAATAAACCCAAATCCAATATAGAAATTAAACATATGAACGTTTAATTTTCAAGTATTCACGAAATGCATTTAATTTTTCAATTTCTAATAAACCAAATAAAAATTAAATGTCCTTTCAACTCAATTACCTGTTTGATTTAGTTGTGATTGTTTTAATGATCTGTAGTCTTCAACTTAAAGTTATTTGTATTTTAATTTTTGTTTGCATAAAAGATTTGTTGTTTTTGTTAATTTTACGATTAATTTAGGGACATTTACGTTCTACTTGACTTTTGCCAGATTCTTCATACTCTTGCGAAGATATCCACATTTGTTGGAATGTGCCAATTGATGCTAGTATTGAGCCACCTATCCAAGCACCAAATCGTCTTTCTACACTGCCATTGGCCGAAATCATTTTCAGTCGTGTATTGGAGGGAGCACGTAATTGTAGATCACGATTTAATCTTTCAGGAAAACCTTGAAGCAATGTATTGCCACCTATAAATACGAATAAAGTTATGATTAAAAGTTTACACACACGGAGGCACATGATAAGATGTACTAAGATGTATTGTAAATATATTAACACAACCAAATTACCTGTTACCACCACCGAACCGTATAATGATAGACGCACATCAGCATCACACATGCCCACACTAGTCGAAGCCAACTGGCCAGCACCCAAAGGAGCATGATCGAATAAACTTTCCGCCAACTTAAAACGTTCTGAACCGAACTCCTGATGATAACCATTAGGAAATTCATAATGTACCATGGGTATCTGAGAGGCGACTCTCTCGTCAAAGGGATTTTCCAAAACTTGCAATATATTCATTTGGAAATCTTGTAACAAAGATTTCATCATATAATTTTGCCAAGATTGTGTGAGATTTTCGGGCAGTTTACGTGTGGTAAAACGTGGTGTATCACGTTCCTTAACCACATCTTTGGAAGCAATATTATAGGCTGGGGTCAAGTCAATGCCAGCCTTTTCTAAATGTTGACGACACTGCATGGATAAATAATCACCGCCGAGAGGTGATTTCACCACAGCCTGTGACAAAACATAACCTTCATGCACGGGTACTGCTGAGGTATGGGTTGCTCCACTGTCCACCACCAAAGCGGTGGCTCGACCACTAGCAAAAGCCGCCAATACGGCATTTTTTACCAAAAAGAAAGCGGGCACATTATATTTTTCAAACATTAACTCTGTCAGCTTTTCACGATTGTTGCGCACATTCCATGAGGCTTCCGAAAATAAGACCGGATGATATTCCGGTTCAGACTGTATGACTTTGGCATAGGCATAGTCAATTACCTTTTCGAATAGATCCCAATTGTCAATCATGCCATCTTTCATATATGTTTGAATTTCCATATTGGAACGTGGAACATTTATGTAGGTGGTGTCTACATAGTATTTGTGGGTATCAGCATCTGATGAAAAGTGGAATCTTTTATTAAAATTATCCATTCATCTTTTTAAAAACCTAAAAATAACTTACTGTTTTGTGTTATATTATTATCTGTTTTGGTTTCCAAGTCCATATTAGTATCGGGAGACTGAGGTCCCACTCCCACAACCGAGGGAATTTCAGCTTTTGGTGTATCCTCTTGAGCATAGCCTACTCTAAGCGAATGATGACCTGGATCGAAGACTAGTGCACCAATTTCGTCACCACCATATAACATATTACCAGCACTCATGATTTAACAACTTTTTTTCACAAAATTTCGCATAAATTTATAAATTAATAAAAAATGAAATGTTTTTCTTGCAAACGCCGCTTGATTTTACAGGGTGTTGCAAAGTGTCTTTATTTTTGTCTAAACACAGAGTGGTATTTTATTGGGTATGTTCAGTGCGGATATAAAATAGAATGTAACAGGGTTGTAGTTCAAAGTTAGTATAAATCAAAACCGTTAATAAATATATCAATATAATCAAGAGGTTGTTTGTTTCTTTTTCAAAACTAAACTATTGAACCGATTTAAAAACTTATTGACTGTGAACACTCACTGACATTGTATAAAAAAACCTAAAATCGGCTATAGATCCTGAGAAAAACATGAAAATCCGTGATTATTTATGTTTTCCATCAAAAAATAGAATTTATATGAAAATCGTAAAATCTGCTATAGATTATTAGTTAACGTTTCAATTGATTAATAATAAATTTATACTAAAAATTAATTAAATTTTTTATGAAAAAATGTAAAATCCGTTGTACATTCATAAATATCGCTCCCACTGAGAAATCAGTGAAAATCTGACAACAATCATCATTTTCCCGCCAAAAATCGATTTTTATATGAAATATATATAAAATCGGCTGTATATCCTTAAATAACGCTACAATTGAGATAACAGCCATGATATCATTGATTAACAATAATTTTCTATTAAAAATTTGTTTATGAAAAATTTAAAATCGGTTGTACATTCACAAATATCGGTCTCACTGAGAAATCAGTGAAAATCTGAGATCAATCATATTCCACCAAAAATTGATTTTTACATGAAATATCTAAAATCAGCTGTATATCCATAAATAACGCTCCAATTGAGATAACAGTCATGATCTGTGATCAATCCCACTAAAAATTGATTTTTATATGAAAAATCTAAAATCGACGAAAAAATCTGTAATCACTTTAATTTTTCATCAAAAATGTTTTTAAATTTTGAAACATCTAGGTTACAAATAAAACTCTTTTTCTTGTTTAGCTTAAATTTATATTTCATCAGAATCATTAATGTCCAAGCGCTCATTAAGTGCTTTAATTTCATCGTTTAAATATTGATGGGATACTATTAAAGCAATTATTGTAGTCATTAAACCTTGAAGCTGAAAGTAAATAAAGTGATAAAAATAAATATTTTTTAAGTTAATTATAAAACATTTACGCTTAGAACTTACTATTAAAAAATTCCATGTATTAAATTCCACTAAACCAAAAAGTTTTAATTTAAAGTCTTTCGACAAAATACGCTTAATGTGTTTTAAAATTGTTCTGATTTCAACAGCAAATGGTTTATTTCCATATATACGCCCTACGATCATATTGTAGAGATTTTGTTTCTGTAAAATCATTAAATATTAATTAAAAACTTGTAATAAACATATTAAACACTAAATTTTTGAAAAATATAAAATTAATTTAGAATAAATCTATGGAAAACTATCTATTAACGATCCCCTTAAAATTTACTTACCGCTCGATTAAAACTCCAGCTCGTTATTAATAAAATCGCATAATCCATTAGAATACAAACAAATATGGCGGCATTGGCAACATAAAAAATACGACGATTACGATCTGTAAACAAAACTTTCCAAAAGTTTTCAAAATACACATGACCATAAGTGCCGGCCAAGAAACAATTAAAATTTAAACCCAACAAAACACCCAGTTGACGCTGTAAAGTGCCATCAAACACTTTCAGAAAATCCGCTATACAATCCAAGCGCTGCGAAAGTTTCCCATAAAATCCGTGCATGTTAGTATTCCCAGAATTTTGATTAAAAACTGGATTAACAATTTCCACTACTACAACTGCAGATTTGCTTTCCGCAACAATCTCGATATCTTGTTCTTTTAACATTTTACTTATATCAAACATTTCCCCTTTAATACACCACAAGCCTAAGGTATAAAGGCGCAAACAACTGGCCAAAGTAAAATGTGGTATAAATAAAGCCATACCTATCATTATATGATCCAAAGGTGGTAGTTCAAATTTTAGCTCTATTGCTATATATAAACCAAATGTTAAGCCCACCATTAACGTAGAGAAAAACATTAAATAGACAATAGCTTCCGAAAGATCAAAGGAATTTTGACGTTTTAAAGTTTCCCTGCAAATTTGTATTAAACCATTGGAAATTTTATTTAAATTCTTCCATTCCAGCACACAAAATATGAAGGCTTTAAGTCCTAGTAACACTTGCAAACGTACTAAATCCTTTAAAAATACTGACATATCCAATAACATTTTTAGCATGCCCGAATTTTCGAAATGATGGCAGAAACAGATGATATATATAAGGATTAGTATTAGGAAATATAAAATTCCACATATTGTTAGGCGATAATGTAAAGATTTTCGATCGTACCAACGTATTTGGTAACCCGTTAGAAATAAATACCCACTCGTTACGCGTATTATGCGTTCCAGATTCATGGCGAAAGTTTTAAATTGAACTGAATTCAAAAAAGTCTACTAGCTACTTAGTACATGTTAGTAATGAATATTCTATTGATTGATATCTGCTCATTGTCTGTGAAGTTTATGATTTAATAGACTTTTAAGTGCTATTCAGTAATTAAATGAATTATAGAATTTATGGAGCTACATATTTAAATTTAAAACTTATCAATCTATTTATCTATCTATCTATCTATCTATCTATCTATCTATCTATCTATCTATCTATCTATCTATCTATCTATCTATCTATCTATCTATCTATCTATCTATCTATCTATCTATCTATCTATCTATCTATCTATCTATCTATCTATCTATCTATCTATCTATCTATCTATCTATCTATCTATCTATCTATCTATCTATCTATCTATCTATCTATCTATCTATCTATCTACATATCTATCTATCTACATATCTATCTATCTACATATCTATCTATCTACTATCTATCTATCTATCTATCTATCTATCTATCTATCTATCTATCTATCTATCTATCTATCTATCTATCTATCTATCTATCTATCTATCTATCTATCTATCTATCTATCTATCTATCTTCTATCTATCTATCTATCTATCTATCTATCTATCTATCTATCTCTATCTACTATCTATCTCTATCTACATATCTATCTATCTACATATCTATCTATCTATCTATCTATCTATCTATCTATCTATCTATCTATCTATCTATCTATCTATCTATCTACATATCTATCTATCTATCTATCTATCTACATATCTATCTATCTATCTATCTATCTATCTATCTATCTATCTATCTATCTATCTATCTATCTATCTATCTATCTCTATCTATCTATCTATCTATCTATCTATCTATCTATCTATCTACATATCTATCTATCTACATATCTATCTATCTACATATCTATCTATCTATCTATCTATCTATCTATCTATCTATCTATCTATCTATCTATCTATCTATCTATCTATCTATCTATCTATCTATCTATCTATCTATCTATCTATCTATCTATCTATCTATCTATCTAATCTATCGCGCTACTTACAAATGTTTTACGAACCTTATGTCCAAGGTATATTTATTTTATAAGGTAGTGTTAAGGGCGAATTCAAAAAAACTTGGGCGAATCGAAATACAACACTGTACAGTATTTGTTTTTGTTTAGGCGAATTCTGGTGTAGGCACAATGTCAAAAACAGCTGATTTATAATATGAGGCGAATTTGTAAAAATTAAAAAAAAAAGTTGTTTGTAAATAAAAGATTTTTTGAAATATAATAAAATTGTTAAAATTCTTCGTAAGTAGCCAAAGAATTTGTCCAGCGTTTAGAAAGTTGTTTAATGATTTTCCCTATTAGGAACACTCTTCGGTCTAGACAAGAAAATGCTAAAATAACGTTTGTCGGCTGATCAGTGGAAGGCTTGTTTGCAGCAGAAGGACACAAAGGCTCAACAATTATTTATGGATATAATTATTTTAAATAATTGCCTTTTCAAGTTTTTAGTGAAATCTTAAACTACATAGAACTAAAACAGAATGGAATATATATCGTCAGTATATTATTGTTTTGCTCTCTTTTTTGAATGTCTTTGGGCACATTAAAAAATGTCCCACCTCCAGCCTCCACTTTCTTCCCACATATTTTGCAACAACGCATTGTTTTTTTTTTAATTTCACAATAATAACACTTTTATCACTCACAATTTTTCACAATTTGATTATAAATTTAGTTTTACTTTTAAAAGCACACTTTTAAATGTCAAATTAAAAATATAAACAAACTTTGACATTTTGCATACATTAACCAAACGTAAACAAAGTTTGACATTAACTCTACACCGCGGCGAAAAAACATGAATGTGAGCAAAAAATAGTCAGCTGTTTTGTTAACACTACCAAGGTATATTTATTTTATAAGGTAGTGTTAACAAAACAGCTGACTATTTTTTGCTCACATTCATGTTTTTTCGCCGCGGTGTAGAGTTAATGTCAAACTTTGTTTACGTTTGGTTAATGTATGCAAAATGTCAAAGTTTGTTTATATTTTTAATTTGACATTTAAAAGTGTGCTTTTAAAAGTAAAACTAAATTTATAATCAAATTGTGAAAAATTGTGAGTGATAAAAGTGTTATTATTGTGAAATTAAAAAAAAAACAATGCGTTGTTGCAAAATATGTGGGAAGAAAGTGGAGGCTGGAGGTGGGACATTTTTTAATGTGCCCAAAGACATTCAAAAAAGAGAGCAAAACAATAATATACTGACGATATATATTCCATTCTGTTTTAGTTCTATGTAGTTTAAGATTTCACTAAAAACTTGAAAAGGCAATTATTTAAAATAATTATATCCATAAATAATTGTTGAGCCTTTGTGTCCTTCTGCTGCAAACAAGCCTTCCACTGATCAGCCGACAAACGTTATTTTAGCATTTTCTTGTCTAGACCGAAGAGTGTTCCTAATAGGGAAAATCATTAAACAACTTTCTAAACGCTGGACAAATTCTTTGGCTACTTACGAAGAATTTTAACAATTTTATTATATTTCAAAAAATCTTTTATTTACAAACAACTTTTTTTTTTAATTTTTACAAATTCGCCTCATATTATAAATCAGCTGTTTTTGACATTGTGCCTACACCAGAATTCGCCTAAACAAAAACAAATACTGTACAGTGTTGTATTTCGATTCGCCCAAGTTTTTTTGAATTCGCCCTTAACACTACCTTATAAAATAAATATACCTTGAACACTACCTTATAAAATAAATATACCTTGCTTATGTCTTTAGCAGCCTCTTCGCCGTGTTAACATTCTACAATGAATGTGCTCTGAAATAGAAGAAGGAAAATTTATGGAAAATATTTCAAAGAAAAATTATAAACATAAACAAAAACGAAAAAAAAAAATACAAAAATAATAATAATTAAAAACACTTATTTAAATGGATACCAATGTAATTATAATAAATGAAGTTAAAAAACATGATTGTCTCTACAACAAACAATCAGAATCATATAAAGACTTTGTTTACAAGAATTCTTTGTGGAGTAAAATTGGCAGTGGTCTTGGATTACCGGGTACGTAATGCCAGGACATACATACCAAGACAATATTCTTCTATTTTTCTATGCTTACAGCTGAAAAAGTCAAGAAAAAATTTCGGAATTTACGTGATGCCTACACGAAGTACAAAAAATTTGTGGAGAAACCAGAGAGTGATATCTTACGCAAACCTTATAAATATGCTCAACATCTAACTTTTTTAGATGAACTAAACACAGCAGAATTGTAAGTTATAAATCAAAGAATAATAAGAAGTTGGACTATGACATTGTTTTACAACAATAACATTTCCTTCTCTTCACAGACGAGTTCTGTGTAAATTCAACACACTTGTGAGAACTCAATTCTCTCACAATACTTCAAAACTTTTTCTCGAAAATACCGGGATAATAGGACTTGAACGACGTTTTTTCACAAACACATAACTATTTTTTAATTTTTTACACAATTTTATCGCATTTAATAATCCGAAATATTTTTATTTTTCACAAACTAAAAAAATATTTTTTTAATTTTTTTGACAATTAATTTTTGTGTGTTGAAATTAAAATTGACAAAACAAAGTTGTATATTTTGGTATTGAAAATGAAAAAATTATTTAAAATAAACTTATTTTTTTGCAAAAAAAGCGACTTTAAGTCCGAAAAATATATTTATTAAATGTTTACTGATTAGATGTGGGCAAAATAAATTAAAAAATCTGCGAATGTAGAAATTTAAATATTATTTATTTTTCCTAAAATTTTTATGTACGATTTTATGCAAGTATGTATGTTTGGAAAGTGTGGTGAAAGTGGTTGGAGCTCCAATACTAATACAAAAATTCTACCAATACATACTTAGAGTTAGGTACCGAATGACAACTCCTTTACGTACCAACTGACAAGCCCCAATTTCTTATTATTCTTTGGTTATAAATTGTCTAAAAAGTTGTCAAATTTCAATATTTACTTTTGGTTATATTTCAGTAATTCGAATCATATACAGTGGTGGCCATGAGGTTAGCACATTTGGTATCTGTTAAATATAAAATCAAATATTTCCTATAGTTCTTAACTTTTTTAACAAATTCTTTTTTATGCGTAACACATGTCCTTCGAGGATCACGACACATTACATTTTGTTCCACTACTTTGTTGCAGATAGATTTCTTTCTTTCCAAAGTACATCTACCCCAAAAAAATCTGGACATAAGTTTAGCACAAAATTAAAAAATCATTAAAAAATTAAAAATAAAACAAAACAACCGGTTATATTTATCTTATTGCACTTAAGATTTTATATTTTGTGGAATAGTTGCAGATTTTGATAATATCATTCCTCCTCCTGGACATAATCTTCACCAGAACCCTCTAGAAATTTCAGCCCATAAATTGGCAAAATTCTTGGTGATTTCTGCTTTTATTTGTTGGTCCATATTATGTTATATGTTCTCTAT
>NW_023995886.1:17500-40000 GCF_015586225.1 Lucilia sericata
ATATTAATAAATTTATTTTAATAAAAATAGTAGCCCATATTATTATAGACAAAATTTTTAAAATATATGCATGTTTTTTTTTTTGAAATACCTTGAATACTTATTTAAACAACAATTAATGCAAAACGAGTAAACAACACAAGAGACATACATTTATATGAAAACAAGTTTTATTTTATTTACTTTTTATAAAGTGTTTTACCGAATTCTAGGCAAAAGAAATACGATATGTAGGTACATACTAGGCTTCTATAAATCGACTTTCGAATAATCGAACAATCGACTTTTTGTCGAAAAAAGTCGAAAAGTCGAAGTCGACTATTTTGTTCCAAAAAAGTCGATAACTCGACTATCGTCTATGAAAAAAGTCGAAAAGTCGACTTTGTAAATAGAAGTCGAAAAAAGTCGAAAAGTCGGAAAGTCGAAAAAAGTCGAAAAGTCGAAAAAAGTCGAAGAAAGTCGAAAAGTCGGAAAGTCGAAAAAAGTCGAAAAGTCGGAAAAAGTCGAAAAGTCGGAAAAAGTCGAAAAGTCGAAAAAAGTCGAAAATAGTCGAAAATTTTAAAAAAGTGGAAAAGAGGTCAAAAACTCTAAAATAATCGGAAAAACTCGAAAAAAGTAAAAAATAGTCGAAATAAGTCGAAAATAGTCAAAAAGTTGGAAAAAGTCGAAAAGTTGAAAAAAGTCGGAAAAAGTCGAAAAAAGTCGAAAAGTCGAAAAAAGTCGAAAAGTCGAAAAAAGTCGGAAAAAGTCGAAAAGTCGAAAAAATTCGGAAAAAGTCGAAAAGTCGAAAAAAGTCGAAAAGTCGACCATTTATAAAATACTAAAAGTCGACTTTTAAATAAATGAAAAAGGTCGAAAAGTCGAAAAATCGACTTTTCATAAAATGGAAAAAGTCGAAAGGTCGTAAAGTCGACTTTTAACTAAATGCAAAAAGTCGAAAAGTCGACTTTTCGTTTCAACTATAGAACCCTAGTACATACAGTATATTTAAAAAGTACAACCGAATACTTATCTCATACACACTGTTTTCAACTATAATTCAGAAAGTTCTATTCTTACAATAAACCATCAACAAGTTTATTAAACATTTATGAAATTTATAAAATTATCAATCCCCTATAGAGATTAATGTTCATGTTATGTTTTTTATGTCTAAAAATGAAATTTAAGTGGAACATGTTATTCCCAAAAATATCTTCAAATAAATCTATGCATGACATATGGACAGACAGACCAATCAGCTCAACTCTCTATGGGGTTAATATTTAACAAAAACAAATTAATTTTATTTTGTTAAAAAATAAATAAATGATTTTTTATATATTTCTAATTAAAAAAAAAATTCTTTAAATTTCAAATTTATCACCAAATCAATAGGCTGTTTTATTGGTAAAACTACTTTGCATTGAATTGCATTTCTTGGCTTTAAAATTTTTAAACAAATTGAATTGTAAAATGAACTTCAAATAATAATTTTAACGAGGCCATCATATTTACACAAGGCAAATGTTTATTAACTAATAAAAATTCATTGCCAAATTTATTGGAAAATGATCTCACCAATATGTTAATAATAAATTTAAACAATAACCACTGAAATATTGGTCCTATATCCACCCAAATCGGTTCAGAATCAATTTATGAGTCGAATAAGCGATGTCTGTGAGTCTTTCTGTATGTCTGTCCAAGTATATCCTGTAATCAAAGTGCAGGCCGCCATATAATATTTTATTGCAGCAATAACGAAGCCTACTTGTCCCATATAAAGTTCCCTTTCAGAGAATGAGTTGATAGTCCATTATAACTTGTATATCAACATTAACTCCTTTACAAGATCGATCTAGTCTCTTCATAGTTTTGCCTATAGTCTAGTCTGTGGTCTCGTCTGGGCACTAATCTCGTCAATAGTCTTGTCTGTGGTGTCGTCTACAGTCTGGGCAATATTCTCGTCAATAGTCAGGACTATAGTCAAGTCTATAGTCTGGACTATAGCCTCGTCTCGCCTGGACTATAGTTTAGTCTATAGTTTCGACTAGAGTCTTGTCTATAGTCTGATCTATAGTCTGATTTATAGTTTGAACTATAGTCTGGTCTATAGTATGGACTATAGCCTGGTCTATAGTATGGACTATTGAATAGTCTATAGTCTCCTCCAAAGTTTGGACTATAGTCTTGTCCAAATTCTCTTCTGTAGTCTGGTCTATAGTCTCGTTTATAGTCTCATCTAAATCTGGACTATTATCTCATCTTTATCTGGACTATGGTCTCGTCTATAATCTGGACTATAGTAGCTATAGGCTTAAGTCGGTAGCCTGGACTATAGTTAACTATAGTCTGGACTATAGTCTCTCCTATATTCTGGATTATAGTCTCGTCTATAGTCTGGTCTATAGTCTCGTCTATAGTTTGCACTATTGTCTCGTCTATAGTCTGGATTATAGCCTGTTTTATAGTCTGGACTATAGCCTGGTCTACAGTAGAGTCTATAATCTGGTTTATAATCGGGATTATAGAATAGTTCCTAATCTGGACTATAATATAGTCTATAATATGAACTACAGTATAGTCTTTAATCTGGGCTATGGTATAGTCTATAGCCTTGTCTACAATTTTGTCTATGGGTTTAAGTCGGTAGCCTGGACTATAGTCTCGTCTATATTCTGGACTGTAGTCTCGTCTATATTCTGGGCTAGAGTCTCGTCTATAGTCTGAACTATAGTCTTGTCTATAGTCTGGAATGTAGTCTCGTCCATAGTCTGGATTATAGCCTGGTTTATAGTCTTGACTATAGCCTGATCTATAATCTGGTTTATAGTCGGGATTATAGTATAGTCTATATTCTGGTCTATAGTCACTTCTATAATCTTAACTATAGTCTCATCTATAGTTTGGATTCTAGTCTGATCTGGTCATATTGATGATCGTTTCATAATTGCACAATGCTCCGATCTAATCTTCCCTTTTAAAAATATGTTTATATCGGTGTATGGTGTCATATAGTCGTTGTTGACTTACTTTGCTTTCATACTTGTTTTTGAACTAAAGTTATCTACAACTGCCTTCCCAAACTGTTCGATTATCTTAATTTATGTTAATTTTTATAAGTTGTATGATCATCACACACTTTTTAGAGTTCTTTGTTCTGGGAGAATATATTAAGAACAATGCAATATCATAAATTTATTTATTTAAAAATAACTTGAAAAAAACTTATTAGTTTATTTATAAATCCACAATTGTTTTCAAAACGCTTGGTGATCATATAAAAAAATCTCGTACGAGAATATAGAAATTAAAATGTCACAGGTCTGCAAAAGATAACCACAAGTGTTTTTATATGTCGGAATAGTCTTTTAAAAGAGGCGTGTGTTCTTGTTCTATTTGAGTACATATTTAAATATGTACATCATATGTTAATTCTTACAGTGCAGAGCAAAATAAAAGCAATAATAAAATTTCAAACTTTTAAACAAACAATCGGTCTTTTGAAAAGTCAAAAGTGACAGACAAACAACAAAGTCATAACAGCAATTAATCAAAAAAACTAATTATTTATTTATTATGTATTTCACCTTTAGATAAAGTTTATTTTTCTAGATTTTTCCAATAAAATCTTTTATTGTGTTCAAAATTTTATGACACTCACTGTAAAAGATTTTCTCAGATGTTTGTTTGTTTGTATGTCTCAAAATATGTTTTTGTTTATCGTTTAAACGTTATCAGTTAAACGAGTGCCTTCACCTTGACTTTATACCGAAAATATAGTACGAATATCAAAAAATATATGTTAAGTACATATTTGATAAGAATTCTACAGATATGTATTAATATTTTATGTATATAAACAAGATTATAGCATTATTACGCATTTTTAACAAATTCCTTTTTTTTTAATTTCTTTGTTTACGTTTTTTGTTTTGTTTATCTTTTTCAATTAGCATCATGGATAAAACTTTACGTTTCTTTTCGTCTGGACAAACAAAAGATGTTTCTAGTTTAAATCAAAACAATGGAAACAAAGGTCTGACAGCGCAAACAAATGGTTTTCGAGATACTGGTGCTGATAATGGCAAACACATACAAAATGAAAACATCAATATGAAGAGAAAAGATAGTGATAATTTCTTTTATATGCTGTGAGTATAAATATTTATTTATATGAATAATTGATGTTATTTAAAATTTTTAAAGTAAACATAAAAAATTTAAAATTGCATTTCTCATCTAAATGAGAATTATAAATACTATAAAAATTAACATATTTAACATAATTAATAATTTTTTTTATAAAAAATTTAAAATAATCTTTAACTTTAAACAAAATTTGTAATTGAACTAATCAAATGGTTTGCTAAACATAATCGTTTTGTGGTTAAGAGAAAAGTTGACTTTTCGGAAGATAGACACGACTATAGTCACGATTATAGGCAAAGCTATAGTCCTGACTAAAGACAGGGCTATTGCCCAGACGAAAGGCAAGACTGTAGTCTAGATTATATACCGGGCAATAGTCCCGACTATAGATTTTAGCCCAGACTACAGTCCAGACTATAGACGAGACTTTAGTCCAGACTATAGAGGAAACTATAGCCCAGACCATAGACGATATAGTAGCCCAGACTATTGATGAGATTATAGTCCAGACTATAGAAAAGACTATAGTCCAGACTATAGACAAGACTATAGACAAGACTATAGACAAGACTATAGACAAGACTATAGTCCAGACTATAGACAAGACTATAGACAAGAAGTTCAGACTATAGACAAGACTATAGTCAAGACTATAGACAAGACTATAGTCCAGACTATAGACAAGACTTTAAACCAGACTATAGACAAAACTATAATCCAGACTATAGACAAGACTATAGTCCAGACTATAGACAAAACTATAGTCCAGACTATAGACAAAACTATAGTCCAGACTATAGACAAAACTATAGTCCAGACTATAGACAAGACTATAGTCCAGACTATAGACAAGACTATAGTCCAGACTATAGACAAGACTATAGTCCAGACTATAGACAAGACTATAGTCCAGACTATAGACAAGACTATAATCCAGACTATAGACAAGACTTTAAACCAGACTATAGACAAGACTATAGTCCAGACTATAGACATAACTATAGTCCAGACTATAGACAAAACTATAGTCCAGACTATAGACAAGACAAGTCCAGACTATAGACAAGACTATAGTCCAGACTATAGACAAGACTATAGTCCAGAATATAGACAAGACTATAGTCCAGACTATAGACAAGACTATAGTCCAGACTATAGACAAGACTATAGCCCAGACTATAGACAAGACTATAGTCCAGACTATAGACAAGACTGTAGTCCAGACTATAGACAAGACTATAGTCCAGACTATAGACAATACTATAGTCTAGACTATAGACAAAACTATAGTCCAGACTATAGACAAAACTATAGTCCAGACTATAGACTATAGTATGAAATATAGACAAGACTATAGTCCAGACTGTAAACCGGACTATAGACTAGACTATGATCCACACTATAGCCCAGACTGTAGACAAGACTATAGTCCAGACTATAGAAAAGATTATAGTCCAGACTATAAACAAGACTATAGTCCAGACCATAGACATAGCTATAGTCCATACTATACACAAAGCTATAGTCCAGACTATAGACAAGTCTATATTATAGAATATAGACAAGACTATAGTACAGACTATAGTGCAGAATATAGACAAGTATACAGTGCAAACTGTAGACAAGACTATAGTGCAGACTATAGACAAGACTATAGTGCAGACTATAGACAAGACTATAGTCCAGACTATAGACAAGACTATAGCCCGGACTATAGACTAGACTATATTCTGGACTATAGGCAAGACTATAGACAAGACTGTAGACCAGACCATAGACATAGCTATAGTCCAGACTATACACAAAGCTATAGTCCAGACTATAGACAAGACTATAGTACAGACCATAGACAAGACTATAGTCCAGATTATAGACAAGACTATAGTCTAGACTATTGGCAAGACAAAACTATAGTCCAGACTATAGACAAAACTATAGTCAAGACTGTAGACAAGACTATAAGTATATTGGTGAAGTATCCGTGTTTTGAAAAAGGATTTTATTTTTATTTCAATAAATAAATATTTATTATATTTATATAAATATTTCATATTTATTACCCACTGTTTCTGAATGACTGAGTGACTAACTAATTTAGAGCTAAATATATCAATAAGAATGTGGTTTTTAGACAGATTACAATCGGAAGTATTCTAAATTTTCAAAGTAACAACTGCTAACCGCAAAGATAAATTGCAATAGTTAATTTTTTTCTAATATTGTTTCCAACAATCAATTCCCCTTTAAAACAAAGTGTAAAGTAGAAAATAAGCAAAACTAATTTCTGTTAATAAAAGTGTTAACAAAAAAAAAAAAAAACCAGTCTACCAAAGGCAATTTAGTTTTAGAACAAATAATCATAAACGTTGTAGTTGTGTTTCTACTACTCAAGGTTACCTATCCATTGATTCGATAGTCTTGGCTTAAAGTCTAACTGACTAATTGTTATTGTGCTGGTTTCGATTTTTTTATTCGGAATTTGTACGTAGAAGAAAGGGTTAATGATCCATTAATATTTTATATGAATTTTTGTATTTAAGTTAAATTGCATTTTTCAATTAACACGCTTTTTAATGTAAACAATTTATTTTAGAATTATTTAATTATAATGTTACAGCTGTTTTTAGTATGAACAAGTATTTGTTATTGTAATGCGATTATTTTTGTTTTGATAGATTTTTTTAGCAACAATCTTGTTGTTTTATGTCATTACCAAAAGTCAAGTTTTTTTGACAATATTATTATTATTGATATCTTTATATAAATTTGTAAAAAAATATTGTTTACAATGGAATTTTTATTAAAAATCAATGACGATTTAGATTTATTAATAGACATTCTTAGAACACACTTAACAAGTGCGAATTATCTTTTCGCACACGACCCTTATCAAATTTGCCATAAATAAAATGTCAAAAACAAATTTTGGAAACTTTTTTAATTTTAATCTATAAAATTATTAAAAATTTTAATTAGGATTTTGTTAACATTCCCACTGTTAACAAAATATTATTACTTAATATCAAACCAATCAGTTAATTTCGTTTAAGCGGATATAAACTGTTAATTAGAATAATTAACATGACAATGGGTTCAAAACTTTAATTATTCTTTAGAAAATGGTTGTTTTACTAGTGTTTAATTAAATGTGCATATAAATGCTACAGGTGGTTTCATTATTTAATAAATTTATTTTAGTCGTTTGAAAATGTTTACCTTTTTTTATTTATATTTATTATTCATATAAAATGTATATATATATTTAAGTAAAAAACAAGTAAATACATATTTGTTTATCTATATGTAAAAATAAACATAATCACCATTGTTTAGCAAAGTTGTTTTTAAAAAAAGTAAAAATCTTATTTATTTCTAATAGAGGAAGTTTATTTAAAAACATTTTTTTAACAATGAACTTTTAAATTTAATAAATTCCCTAGTTAAGTTCAAAACTAAACAAGACTATAGTTCAGACTATAGACAAGACTATAGTCCAGACTATAGACAAGACTATAGTTCAGACTATAGACAAGACTATAGTCCAGACTATAGACAAGACTATAGTCCAGACTATAGACAAGACTATAGTCCAGACTATAGACAAGACTATAGTCCAGACAATAGACAAGGCTATAGTCCAGACTATAGACAAGGCTATAGTCCAGACTATAGACAAGAATATAGTCCACACTAAAGACAAGTCTATAGACAAGACAACACAAAAGACAAGATAGTCCAGACTATAAACAAGACAAGATAGTCCAGGCTATACAACAGGCTATACAAGGCAATAGTCCAGATTATAGTCCCGACAATAGTCCAGACAATAGTCCAGACAATAGTCCAGACTAAAGTCCAGAATAAAGTCCAGACTATAGTCCTGAATATAATCCAGACTATAAACAAAACTATAGTCCAGACTATAGACAAGACTATAGTCCAGACTATAGAAAAAACTATAGTCCAAACTATAGACATGACTATAGTCCAGACTATAGACAAGACTATAGTCCAACTTATAGGCAGACTATAGTCCAGACTATAGACATGACTATAGTCCAGACTATAGACAAGACTATAGAGAAAACTATAGTCCAGGCTATACTCCACACTATAGAAAATACTATAGACAAGACTATAGCCCAAACTGGATACTAGACTATTGTCCAGCCTGTAGACAAGACTATAATCCAGACTTCTGACAAACCTATAGTCCAGAATATTTTTTAGTCTATATTCTAGACTATAGTTGAAACTACAGACTAGACTAAAGTCCAGACTATAGAGTAAGTATAGTCCAGAATATAGGCTAGACTATAGTCCAGAATGTAGGCTAGTCTATAGTCCAGACTATATACTAGACTATAGTCCAGACTATACAGACTATGGAATAGACTGTAGTCCAGACTATAGAATAGACTATCGTCCAGACTATAGAATAGACTATAGTCTATTCTATAGTATAGACTATAGTCTACTCTATAGTCTTAACTATAGACTAGACGACATTTCTGAATATAGGTGAGGCTATAGTTCAGACTATAGAT
Organism: Lucilia sericata; assembly: GCF_015586225.1. NCBI lineage: Eukaryota > Metazoa > Arthropoda > Insecta > Diptera > Calliphoridae > Lucilia > Lucilia sericata. Next base: position 26,182 of record NW_023995886.1, read on the forward strand.
GGGACTATATACCATACTTTAGACCCATAGTCCAGACTTTAAACTAGAGTTTAGTTCAGACTATCAGCAGGCTGTAGTCCAGAGTATAGACGAGACTATAGTCCAGTCTAGAACATTAGAACATTAAGTCATAAATTCTCATTAGAAAATTTCAAGTGTTAACCATAGAAGTTCTACTGTATATAATCATACAATACAACATTTTTATCAATTGGCCGTTTTTTGTGCTCACAAACATCTCATACAAACATATGTATGTACAAAGTTTTTTGTTCTTTACCCTTGGTGTATATAACACAGCAGCGTAGCTAAAACCCCATAATTTAGGAATATCTAAACTAACTGAAACATGTATACATGAAAAATACAAAACACACCAACAACCAACCAATAAACATTATTAGTATGTAAAACTTGGGCCAAAACAACAATTTTTTTTTTTTTTAATTTTTATAAAATCACGTTAACAAAACTTTTATTATTAAACAAACAATCAGTCTGAGCCAGAACATAGAGAGTGCAAGTACACAATTTCAAAATAAGACCGTTTAAACGGGAGAGTTAAGAAAAAGTTATTTTTTTTTACTGAATTTGATTTGAAATTAATAATTCGCCTTTTTTATATGATTTACAAACAAAAAATACAAAAGCTGTGAATTGCTAATAATAAATTTTATTGTTGTTTGTGTAGGTTTCACTAAACAAAAGAAACAATTGTTTTGTTTTTTATTAATAAAAATTTTTTAAAAATTATATTTTTTTTTTCTCAATTTCAAACTAGTTTTTTTTTATTATTTTCTTAACATTACTAATATCTTTTTGTTTTGAACTTTTGTATCTTTACAGATGGCATTCCTAGAAAAATTCTTAACAGTTCCGCATTTCTTAGTTTTTTTCCAACTGGATTAATTGGGAACTGGATTAATTAACGAATATTTTTTTTTTAATTATTTTTTTTCAAAACGGTGTATTTTGTTTTTATTACATTTTTTGTTTTAAAATTGTGTACTAAAGTTACCTGCTTAAATACTGTTTTATTGAAATTTTGTGTATTTTTTTTTTAAAACAAAATTCATTAATTAATTAATCATAGTGATATTAGTAATTAAGTTTAAATTAAACAAAACAAATCTTTTAAAACGCCTTGACAATTACATCATTTTTTTTTGAACTTGTGCAAAACATAAAAAATACTTAAAAAAACAAACGCATGGATGCATTTACAATTTTTACTTTATTTTTTTGGTTGGCATTTTATATAATTTTTGGTCCACTGATGTATTTTATTTGTGTTTATTTGCCCGAACTTCCAGTGCGTTATATCAAAAGTTTAAGGCGTGACGATTTTATGACAAGTTATTAAGTAATCATTTTTATTATTGTTAATATTAATAATTATTGTTTTATAAAATATTTGTGTGTTTTTTTACAATAAAATGTATTATTTAATGCAAAATTTATTAGAATTGATTTGTTTTACTTTTCTGAACTAAACATTAGTACGGGTTTTTACCCGTTTAGGCAGGGTTTATTAACGCAATGAAGCGAGTTATTTGACATTTGTTGAAAATTGGTTAATTAGTATTTACGCTTATGGAAATCCCCCCGTAACGTATGGATAGTAATTGTTTACTTTAACAGTTTATATTATTATTTAAGATTATTAATATTGAAGCAAGTATGCAAATGTTTTTAATTACACTGTGCTGCAAAGATAAGAACTAATACTTAACCAAACGAACTAGAACTGAATTAAAACTGTAATAGAACTGAACTGAACTAAAACTGACCTAGAACTGAACTAGAACTAGAACTGAACTAGAACTGAACTAGAACTGAACTAGAACTGAACTAGAACTGAACTAGAACTGAACTAGAACTGAACAAGAACTGAACAAGAACTGAACTAGAACTGAACTAGAACTGAACTAGAACTGAACTAGAACTGAACTAGAACTGAACTAGAACTGAACTAGAACTGAACTAGAACTGAACTAGGAACTAGAACTGAACTAGAACTGAACTAAACTGAACTGAACTAGACTGAACTAGAACTGAACTAGAACTGAACTAGAACTGAACTGAACTAGAACTGAACTAGAACTGAACTAGAACTGAACTAGAACTGAACTAGAACTGAACTAGAACTGAACTAGAACTGAACTAGAACTGAACTAGAACTGAACTAGAACTGAACTAGAAAACTGAACTAGAACTGAACTAGAACTGAACTAGAACTGAACTAGAACTGAACTAGAACTGAACTAGAACTGAACTAGAACTGAACTAGAACTGAACTAGAACTGAACTGAATGAAGACTGAACTAGAACTGAAAGAATGAACTAGAACGGAACCTAGATCTGAACTAGCACTGTGAACTAGAACTGAACTAGAACTGAACTGAACTGAACTAGACTGAACTAGAAACTGAACTAGAACTGAACTAGAACTGAACTAGAACTGAATGACTAGAACTGAACTAGAACTGAACTAGAACTGAACTAGAACTGAACTAGAAACTGAAACTAGAACTGACTAGAACTGAACTGAACTGAACTAGAACTGAACTAGAACTGAACTAGAACTGAACTAGAACTGAACTAGAACTGAACTAGAACTGAACTAGAACTGAACTAGACCTGAACAGAACTGAACTAGAACTGCTGAACTAGAACTGAACGAGAACTGAACTAGAACTGAACTAGAACTGAACTAGAACTGAACTAGAACTGAACTAGAACTGAACTAGAACTGAACTAGAATGAACTAGAACTGAACTAGAACTGAACTAGAACTGAACTAGAACTGAACTAGACTGAACTAGAACTGAACTAGAACTGAACTAGAACTCGAACTAGAACTGAACTAGAACTGAACTAGAACTGAACTAGAACTGAACTAGAACTAGAACTGAACTGAACAAGAACTGAACAAGAACTGAACTAGAACTGAACTAGAACTGAACTAGAACTGAACTAGAACTGAACAAGAACTGAACAAGAACTGAACTAGAACTGAACTAGAACTGAACTAGAACTGAACTAGAACTGAACTAGAACTGAACTAGAACTGAACTAGAACCGAACTAGAACTGAACTAGAACTGAACTAGAACTGAACTAGAACTGAACTAGAACTGAACTAGAACTGAACTAGACTGAACTAGAACTGAACTAGAACTGAACAAGAACTAAACTAGAACTGAACTAGAACTGAACTAGAACTGAACTAGAACTGACAAGAACTGAACTAGAACTGAACTAGAACTGAACTAGAACTGAACTAGAACTGAACTAGAACTGAACTAGAACTGAACTAGAACTGAACTAGAACTGAACTAGAACTGAACTAGAACTGAACTAGAACTGAACTAGAACTGAACTAGAACTGAACTAGAACTGAACTAGAACTGAACTAGAACCGAACTAGAACTGAACTAGAACTGAACTGGAACTGATCTAGAACAGAACTAGAACTAGAACTGAACTAGAACCGAACTAGAACTAAACTAGAACTGACTAGAATTGAACTGGAACTGAATTACAGGACCTACATTTTTTTGTAAATATTTCTTCTAAACTAAACTTTTTTTCTTAGTGTATCAAGCGAAATACAAAACATTTCATTTTCAAAAATTGTTTCAAAAAATTTTTTGTTAATCAAAGATCGTAAATGGAAAACTCTCTTGGAAGTTTTAATTTTGAAAGTAAAATTTCTAAAATATATTCATTGAGCACCATCTTTATTCTCAACTCAATAATACAATGGTGTCTTTTGGTAAATTTGTAAGAATTACTTTAGTGCTTCGTTGAATTTAAATTGACAATAATTTAAACGAAAATCTTTAGCGAAACATTTAAATTTTTAATTGATACATGGCTGATATTTGGAGCTTATTTAACATTTCTGTTAATTATCATTATAATTGCGGTATTTGATTGTATGGGCAACATTTTACCAGCTGGAGTGGAATGGATATTTACCATTTTATTGGTAAGTAGTGGGAATGGATAAATAAGAAATTTTATGAAATCTTTAATTGGATTCGATTAAAAGTTAATGTGGTGTTTAATAGGAATTTCATATTAATCGATTCAGTTTTTATTTACTCGAATACGAACAAGGTATAACCAATTACTTTATTGTATGTAATTTTCCTGTATAATATTTTTTAGGTTGAAATTCTGGTTATTGCTTTAAGCGTAGTAGTCAATCATGTGAATCCTATAGTGCTGTATATTTCCATAGCCGCCATTTTAATAAGTATGGTAGTGATCATTTGTCTTGGAGCTAAAATTAATGTGGTAATTCATTGCTACACATGTGGTGTTTTAAAATGCGTAATGTCACCCTGTGACGTTTACATTTGACGTATTTGCATACGTTTTTATTGTTACTTTTTTTTTAATATTTATTTTATTTAAACAAGTTTAATTTATTTTACTTTCAGGATCATTTACCCATATACGTTTTAATTGTTTTCAGTGCCAATGTATTATTAATCATATTAATTTTCGTTTTAATTTTTATTGCTAAATTTTTGGAAAAATTCTATACAATTACATTTATTGCCGTAGCCACATGTGTCTATCCCATTCTAATTATGGTGTGTATTAATGATATATTAATTAATCATTAATAAGAATTTTTGTTTTTTTTTTAATTTTAGAATACTTTATATGTTTCTTTACTGATTTATCATGATCGTTATGAAATTAAAAAATTAACAGATTGTTTAAAACCTTCTCTATATATTTATGGTATCTTTGGAACATTTGTATGGTTTTCTTTGAACTTGGGTATTGAAATAGGTGAAATATTGTAGAGGCTTAATAATTTGAAATTGATATTGTTAAATAAATATGGTCTTAATGAAAATATTTATTAATACTTCTATTTCATTTAGTTGTATCTAATTTACTGGTTGAAAAGTTGAAAATTCTTTGTTTTTCTGTCGATTTGAACTGAACTAAACATGAAAAAGAACTGAACTAGTACTGAAATAGAAATGGACTAGAACCAAAATAGAACTGAAATAGAATTGAGCTAGACTTGAAATAGAACTGAACTAGAACTGAACTAGAACTGAACTAGAACTGAACTAGAACTGAACTAGAACTGAACTAGAACTGAACTAGAACTGAACTAGAACTGAACTAGAACTGAACTAGAACTGAACTAGAACTGAACTAGAACTGAACTAGAACTGAACTAGAACTGAACTAGAACTGAACTAGAACTGAACTAGAACTGAACTAGAACTGAACTAGAACTGAACTAGAACTGAACTAGAACTGAACTAGAACTGAACTAGAACTGAACTAGAACTGAACTAGAACTGAACTAGAACTGAACTAGAATTGAACTAGAACTGAACTAGAATTGAACTAGAACTAAACTAGAACTGAACTAGAATTGAACTAGAACTAGAACTGAACTAGAACTGAACTAGAACTGAACTAGAACTGAACTAGAACTGAACTAGAACTGAACTAGAACTGAACTAGAACTGAACTAGAACTGAACTAGAACTGAACTAGAACTGAACTAGAACTGACTAGAACTGAACTAGAACTGAACTAGAACTGAACTAGAACTGAACTAGAACTGAACTAGAACTGAACTAAATTGAACTAGAATTGACTAGAACTGAACTAGAATTGAACTAGAACTGAACTAGAACTGAACTAGAACTGAACTAGAACTGAACTAGAACTGACCTAGAACTGAACTAGAACTGAACTAGAACTGAACTAGAATTGAACTAGAACTGACACTAGAACTGAACTAGAACTGAACTAGAACTGAACTAGAACTGAACTAGAACTGAACTAGAACTGAACTAGAACTGAACTAGAACTGAACTAGAACTGAACTAGAACTGAACTAGAAACTGAACTGAACTAGAACTGAACTGAACTAGAACTGAACTAGAACTGAACTAGAACTGAACTAGAACTGAACTAGAACTGAACTAGAACTGAACTAGAACTGAACTAGAACTGAACTAGAACTGAACTAGAACTGAACTAGAACTGAACTAGAACTGAACTAGAACTGAACTAGAACTGAACTAGAACTGAAACTAGAACTGAACTAGAACTGAACTAGAACTGAACTAGAACTGAACTAGAACTGAACTAGAACTGAACTAGAACTGAACTAGAACTGAACTAGACTGAACTAGAACTGAACTAGAATGAAGAACTGAACTAGAAATTGAACTAGAACTGAACTAGAAACTAGAACTAGAACTGAACTAGAACTGAACTAGAACTGAACTAGAACTGAACTAGAACTGAACTAGAACTGAACTAGAACTGAACTAGAACTGAACTAGAACTGAACTAGAACTGAACTAGAACTGAACTAGAACTGAACTAGAACTGAACTAGAACTGAACTAGAACTGAACTAGAACTGAACTAGAACTGAACTAGAACTGAACTAAGCACTGAAACTAGAACTGAACTAGAACTGAACTAGCACTGAACTAGAACTGAACTAGAACTGAACTAGAAACTGGAACTAGAACTGAACTAGAAACTGAACTAGAACTGAACTAGAACTGAACTAGAACTGAATAGAAGCTGAACTAGAACTGAACTAGAACTGACTAGAACTGAACTAGAACTGAACTAGAACTGAACTAGAACTGAACTAGAACTGAACTAGAACTGACCTCGAACCTGAACTAGAACTGAACTAGGAACTGAACTAGAACTGACATAGACCTGAACTAGAACCTGAACTAGAGCTGAACTAACACTGAACTAGCAACTGAACTAGAACCGAACTATAACTGAACTAGAACTGAACGAGAACTGAAACTAGAACCGAACTAGAACTGAACTAGAACTGAACCTAGAACTGAACTAGAAACTGAACTAGAACTGAACCTAGAACTGAACTAGAACTAGAACTGAACTAGAACTGAACTAGAACTAAATATTAGATGACACAAATTTTTCAAACCCCGTCTAATATATTTGATCTCAAGAAGCGATTGTTAACCCCATATCATTGCTTTTACTATTAAAAAAAGTAAATCGATAAATTTATTTAAAGATTTTTTTTATTAATTTTTAAATCTGTACAACATTTAATAATCTCCCCTCCAATGGAAGAATTACCGGTAAATGAAGCCTTAACATATCCGGTGCATGTAAACAGCATAAGTGTACCTAATGATACCGCCTTAAAACGAGCATACGACATTTATAAGCCCTCGACACAGACAATACAACTTCTAAGCGAACAGGGACGTTCAGTATATGCAGAGGCCTTTATAGAAAATAAAAATCTAGGAACTTTAGCCGATTTATGTGTACGTGTCTTGGCGCGCTCGTTTGGTCCACAGCCCTTGCCTATAGTAGCCAGCAATCCATGCCTATTACAAGAACACTATGATGCTTTAGATGTTGATCTACCTTTGGAAAAATGCTATAGTATAACGGAAGAACGTTTTTGGAAGAGAGTGGTGCTAGCCAAGCATAAAGATAAAACATTAGCTGTTAAAAATAATGTCAATTGGAAAGAGCTAGGTGTATCCTTAAAGTACGTTGAATTGGTGGAATCATGTCCAGCTGAATATTGGCCTGAAGAGGAAATGAAAGATTTGGCATTAAAAGTTAAAGATTTTGTAAGCGAAATGCATATAAAACGTTTGCAATCCTTAAAAGAACGTTCATTTGCAAAGTACTTTCACTCGCAATCAGAGTCAACCTCAGAGGAAGAAGAAGGAGAAGAAAGTAGCGAATCTTTGCTAAGCAGTTCTAGTGAAGAAGTAATAGAAACATCTGCAATAGAACAAGAAGACAAAACTGAATCCCAATTAGAGCTTGAAAAAGAAATGGTCAATAAGAAAGCTCAAATGAAGAAGGAACGTCTGGAATTAAGAGAATCGAAAAGAAAAGCACGAGAAGCTAAAGAAGCCAAACGTAAAGAACGTGAGGCCAGAAGAGCCACTAAGGAACCACCGCCACCAAAAAAGTCTAGCAAAAAAATTCCCGACAATGTTTTCGAAATAGAATTATCCGAAAGTTCAGATGATGGTGAAGATCGTATCATAGATAAGCGCAATAAAGCTTTACTTTTAAAGCATATTAAGAAGTACAATTATCCAGCCAAGGATTGTCATCATATAGACCTGGGATTTGTGCAATATTTTACAAATCTACAAATATTTGTCATAGAATTTTGGGGGTCCTTTACAAAATCGTAATTATCAAATAAGACACATGAATTTCTCGCTAGACGATATTGAACGTTTAGCAGGGTTAGTGATTAAAAAATTTAATTTGTTTATAATTTCTGAAAGCATTTTCTTTTCAGCGGTCTACAACATTTGTCCAAACTGCATACTTTCCGTTTACGCAATAGTCGCATGGATGCTGAAAAACTTTTAACACTTTGTCGGGCCTTGGGATTTTTGCCACATTTAGAAACTTTAGATTTTGGCTTTGATAACTTAGGTGACGATTCTGCTTCCGCATTCGAGGAACTTTTTCAAACTACTAAAACTGTTTGCAATTTGGAATTGGAATCAAACGGCTTGGGTGAGCAGGTTTTAGGTCAAATTGGTAGATCATTAAAAAATTATAAAGCTAAAGACATGACCTATTTGGGTTTGGCACGGAATCCTATAACAGATAAAGCTTTACATGCTTTTGTTTCCGAGATTATTGGTACTAATCACATAGTGGAGCTAAATATCAGAGGCGCGAAATTTATTACCGATATGGGCTTATGTTGTTGTCTAGCGAATGAGTTGTTAGGTCAACATACACCTTTAACTAAACTGGATATTTGTGCCATTAAAATTCCCCCACTGGCTGCGAATGAGTTGATCAAATCCTTAGCAAAGAATGAAAAATTGCTGGTTTTTTATTGTGTCGGCTGTGATCTGGATGAAGAATTGGAGGTAGATATAAATGTGTTACTGCAGAGGAATAAATATATTGCAGAAAATTATTATGTGGGCGATTCGACGATAACGAATGAGGAGATTGAGAAGTGGGTAAATAGAACAAGGTGAGTGGTAGACAGATAGATAGATAGATAGATAGATAGATAGATAGATATAGATAGATAGATAGATAGATAGATAGATAGATAGATAGATAGATAGATAGATAGATAGATAGATAGATAGATAGATAGATAGATAGATAGAAGATAGATAGATAGATAGATAGATAGATAGATAGATAGATAGATAGATAGATAGATAGATAGATAGATAGATAGATAGATAGATAGATAGATAGATAGATAGATAGATAGATAGATAGATAGATAGATAGATAGATAGATAGATAGATAGATAGATAGATAGATAGATAGATAGATAGATAGATAGTAGATAGATAGATAGATAGATAGATAGATAGATAGATAGATAGATAGATAGATAGATAGATAGATAGATAGATAGATAGATAGATAGATAGATAGATAGATAGATAGATAAGATAGATAGATAGATAGATAGATAGATAGATAGATAGATAGATAGATAGATAGATAGATAGATAGATAGATAGATAGATAGATAGATAGATAGATAGATAGATAGATAGATAGATAGATAGATAGATAGATAGATAGATAGATAGATAGATAGATAGATAGATAGATAGATAGATAGATAGATAGATAGATAGATAGATAGATAGCTAGATAGATAGATAGATAGATAGATAGATAGATAGATAGATAGATAGATAGATAGATAGCTAGATAGATAGATAGATAGATAGATAGATAGATAGATAGATAGATAGATAGATAGATAGATAGATAGATAGATAGATAGATAGATAGATAGATAGATAGATAGATAGATAGATAGATAGATAGATAGATAGATAAACACTGAAACAGGCTTTTGTTATTTAAAACCTCTCCTTTTGCTGTTTTATTTTCCTCCCTTTCAGAAATCCTATCCTCTTAAAAGTTTTAGCTGAAAGAGAAAAGCAACGTGAGTGCTTGAAAAAACGTTCTTTAGAAAGTATACCATCTTCAGTTTCCCACTCTTTACCAACCACACCCCAAACATCACTCCAATTTATACCGAAAATGCATGAGGAACATCTAAACGAATATACCAGTGCTGAAACAGCAGATTCCGCCGGCCAATTACCACAACGTTTTCATTATCCAGCCAATGAATTTAATGAAGAAGAATTTTTACAACATGTTTCTCAACCAGGACCAAAGGAACGTTATTATTACTTTAAAATGTGTAAAGAAAAATTTGCCATAAAGGATAATGTAAAAAATATATCAATGATTTGAATGAAAGGAAATTATTTATTATTCGAATATTGGTTATTAAATTCGTATAATCGATAGTAAATGAAATTTCTATAGTAACTTATTTGTTATTGTTGATGGGTTGTCCTATGTAGTATGTGCTATTTTATTATGTTTTCTATATTTTATAACAAATTTTTATAGTAAAACAAAATTTAACTTAAAATATTTTTGTTTTGTTTATATGTGCTGTGATAAAAAAAAGAAGAAATTTTATTTAATAAAAACAATAACAAATTGTCAAGAGATTTTCTTATTAAAGCTAAATTTAGAAAAAAGCAATAATTTGCAAACTATTTCACTATTTTGGAACAAAGAAATTATAAAAAGTCGGGAATAATTACATAAGTATTTTATATATTTTTGATTGATTTTGTGTTGTTATTTTATTATTCTTGCGAAAATTTTTGATTAAAATTGTGACATAATGCATTCTGCTGCTAAAAAGAAAAGTGATGTTAGCAATATGCGTAGTGTTTCCGGTGCTGCAGGAGACAAAGCGTCCAGAATTAAAGGAAAAGGGGTTTGTATAATTTTATTTTGAAATTTTTATCAATACCCAACAGTTTCAGAAAGAGTCAATGTAATCGTAACAGACTGATTGGTTCTATATACTTTTGTAATTAACAAGAAAGACTATTGTCTCTTTACTGTTTCCAAGTAATGTAGATCGTAATCAATTGTGTCCGGTATAGGTACTACGAGATTGTCTGATCCGATTCTATCAGCTCATAAGAGATGGAACTCTTCAGGAACTACAAAATTCCGAGTTCTTTAGATATTCAACATTGTCGTCTAATCGACTAGTGGGCCGGACTTTACCTGTGATTTATTGGCTCGGGATTATTCTCAGGGTTCCATTTTTGACTGCCACAGTCTTAAACAAATTCTTTGTGGTTAAGGTCCGCCTTTATATACGATTTTTTGATTCCCTTTTATCCTTATGGCTCCATTTTTCATTGCCACGTTCATCAGCAGATTCTTTGGGGTTGGGCAATATCTGAATTAGCAACATCTGAACATTGGACATTGGACATACAGATTCATGTCTGCTCGCATATTCCTAGAGTTTTTCGGCCAAAGCTCGCTTTAAACGAATCAACTGTTTTCGGTATAGGCCTTCACTGAATATCTCGGCTGATTGAACTGCCTTTACATCCTTTTTCCATTTCCACGGACACAAAATTAGACCCGAAATGATTTATTTTCTTATTTTAACACTTTATATGAACGAAACTTGTCACTTTAACATGTCCTATGACTTAGGAGTTGACATTTTTTCGGCTTTATGTGACAGAATATCGTATATATCGGTCAAAAATTCTCGGTTTTTAAATTCCTCTTGAGTATTTCGTATTTTGGTTTCAAGTATTTTTTTATATTTCCTCAAAAACTGTTTCCTTTTTATCTTAATTTTCTTCAATTTCATTTATTATCTCTTAATCATAAACGCCTTGGTCGCTGCCTTAAATTAAACTGCTTAAAATTTGAAAATATTTATTACTTTTTAATGAAACCATGTTACGAAAATAATTTTCTTATACTTGATATCCAAGTTTATTATTATAAGTTTTTATTTAGTTTTCTATTATTGAGTATTTAATTTTGTCACGGCATTATAATAATATCCCACCATATTTTCGACTGAGCGCAAAATGTACTAATTCCATGTTTTGTAAAATAAAAATTTTTCATAATAGAAGTAAAATTTATCTGTAAATATACTTCAGAAAATATGTATTTTTGAAAATCTTTTTCAAATTTCAAACTTAAGAAGTTTGAAGTTAACTCCTTTTACATTTCACCAGTCATATGCAAACAATAGTTGACACGTTATATTTACACTGACAAAAAATAATTGCATTGGACAATTTTTCGTGATTTTCTTAAATCATTTGACGATTTCAGCCCGTTTTAGTTAGTTAGTTAGTTAGGTTAGTTAGTTAGTTAGTTAGTTAGTTAGTTAGTTAGTTAGTTAGTAGTTAGTTAGTTAGTTAGTAGTTAGTTAGTTAGTTAGTAGTTAGTTAGTTAGTTAGTTAGTAGTTAGTTAGTTAGTTAGTTAGTTAGTTAGTTAGTTAGTTAGTTAGTTAGTTAGTAGTTAGTTAGTTAGTTGTAGTTAGTTAGTTAGTAGTTAGTTAGTTAGTTAGTTAGTTAGTTAGTTAGTAGTTAGTTAGTTAGTTAGTTAGTTAGTTAGTAGTTAGTTAGTAGTTAGTTGTTAGTTAGTTAGTTAGTTAGTTAGTTAGTTAGTTAGTTAGTAGTTAGTTAGTAGTTAGTTAGTTAGTAGTTAGTTAGTTAGTTAGTTAGTAGTTAGTTAGTAGTTAGTTAGTTAGTTAGTTAGTAGTTAGTTAGTTAGTTAGTGTTAGTTGTTAGTTAGTTAGTTAGTTAGTTAGTAGTTAGTTAGTTAGTTAGTTAGTTAGTTAGTAGTAGTTTAGTTAGTTAGTTAGTTAGTTAGTTAGTTAGTTAGTTAGTTAGTTAGTTAGTTAGTAGTTAGTAGTAGTTAGTTAGTTAGTTAGTTAGTTAGTAGTTAGTTAGTTAGTTAGTTAGTAGTTAGTTAGTTAGTTAGTTAGTTAGTTAGTTAGTTAGTTAGTTAGTTAGTTAGTTAGTAGTTAGTTAGTTAGTTAGTTAGTTAGTTAGTTAGTTAGTAGTTAGTTAGTTAGTTAGTTAGTTAGTTAGTTAGTTAGTTAGTTAGTTAGTTAGTTAGTTAGTTAGTTAGTTAGTTAGTTAGTTAGTTAGTTAGTTAGTTAGTTAGTAGTTAGTTAGTTAGTTAGTTAGTTAGTTAGTTAGTTAGTTAGTTAGTTAGTAGTTAGTTAGTTAGTTAGTTAGTTAGTTAGTTAGTTAGTTAGTTAGTTAGTTAGTTAGTTAGTTAGTAGTTAGTTAGTTAGTTAGTTAGTTAGTTAGTTAGTTAGTTAGTTAGTAGTTAGTTAGTTAGTTAGTTAGTTAGTAGTTAGTTAGTTAGTTAGTTAGTTAGTTAGTTAGTTAGTTAGTTAGTTAGTTAGTTAGTAGTTAGTTAGTTAGTTAGTTAGTTAGTTAGTTAGTTAGTTAGTTAGTTAGTTAGTTAGTTAGTTAGTTAGTTAGTTAGTTAGTTAGTAGTTAGTTAGTTAGTTAGTTAGTTAGTTAGTTAGTTAGTTAGTTTAGTTAGTTAGTTAGTTAGTTAGTAGTAGTTAGGTAGTAGTTAGTTAGTTAGTTAGTTAGTTAGTTAGTAGTTAGTTAGTTAGTAGTTAGTTAGTTAGTTAGTTAGTTAGTTAGTTAGTTAGTTAGTTAGTAGTTAGTTAGTAGTTAGTAGTAGTAGTAGTTAGTTAGTTAGTTAGTTAGTAGTAGTTAGTTAGTTAGTTAGTTAGTTAGTTAGTTAGTTAGTTAGTTAGTTAGTTAGTTAGTAGTTAGTTAGTTAGTTAGTTAGTTAGTTAGTTAGTTAGTTAGTTAGTTAGTTAGTTAGTTAGTTAGTTAGTTAGTTAGTTAGTAGTTAGTTAGTTAGTTAGTTAGTTAGTTAGTTAGTTAGTTAGTAG
>NW_023995886.1:45000-67413 GCF_015586225.1 Lucilia sericata
TGATCAGGTAAAGCTGTCAACTATAAAATTGACAAAATTACTCTGAAATTTGCATGTTAAAACAGCATGAGTTTTTTTTTTGGTCTTGACTTTAAACTACTTACTCAAACACCATTTTCTTAAATCTAGTTTTAAACACTTTATATAGGATTTAGTTTCAGGATTTTTTTATAAAATATCTTTAACCAATTTTATGAACTATAATTACAATTTTGATTAGTATGTTTGTTGTAAAACTGGTGAGTTTTAAGTGCACTTTTTTAGCTAAACATTTTACTTCTAGAGTTTACTTCTAGTTTGTATTATTCACTAAATAAATATTTTTACTCCTTACTAGTTAAATCGAGCATCTACCAAGACTGCAAAATCATCAGGTGCTGATGCTGGTGGTGGTGATGCTGATGATTTTGATGCCTGGGTTAAGTCACGTCAACTATTAAAACCTGAAGATCAATTAGATCTTACGGAAGCGGAATTAAGTGAAGAGATCACTAAGGTTTTGACGCCAACCAATACCAATGTCGTTCACAATTTGGTCGTTTATAGTTTTAAAGATGAAGCTTTTGTTACGGTACGAAGATTTCAGTTTGTACTTTTATAATTTTTATGATTTGTTTTAAAAAACGTTTAAAACTCCAGATTCCTCCTGCTGGTAATACGGTGACATTACTGAAATATGATGGAACTTCTTTGCATATAGATTCGGAGGAGGCCAGAATTCAAATGGATGAAAGCGGCGAAATAGGTAAGATATCATTACATTGGATTAGTTTAGTAATATTTGAATATTAACATTTGACTATAGACTAGACTATAGACTAGACTATAGACTAGACTATAGACTAGACTATAGACTAGACTGACTATAGACTAGACTATAGACTAGACTATAGACTAGACTATAGACTAGACTATAGACTAGACTATAGACTAGACTATAGACTAGACTATAGACTAGACTATAGACTAGACTATAGACTAGACTATAGACTAGACTATAGACTAGACTATAGACTAGACTATAGACTAGACTATAGACTAGACTATAGACTAGACTATAGACTAGACTATAGACTAGACTATAGACTAGACTATAGACTAGACTATAGACTAGACTATAGACTAGACTATAGACTAGACTATAGACTAGACTATAGACTAGACTATAGACTAGACTATAGACTAGACTATAGACTAGACTATAGACTAGACTATAGACTAGACTATAGACTAGACTATAGACTAGACTATAGACTAGACTATAGACTAGACTATAGACTAGACTATAGACTAGACTATAGACTAGACTATAGACTAGACTATAGACTAGACTATAGACTAGACTATAGACTAGACTATAGACTAGACTATAGACTAGACTATAGACTAGACTATAGACTAGACTATAGACTAGACTATAGACTAGACTATAGACTAGACTATAGACTAGACTATAGACTAGACTATAGACTAGACTATAGACTAGACTATAGACTAGACTATAGACTAGACTACTTAGACTAGACTATAGACTAGACTATAGACTAGACTATAGACTAGACTATAGACTAGACTATAGACTAGACTATAGACTAGACTATAGACTAGACTATAGACTAGACTATAGACTAGACTATAGACTAGACTATAGACTAGACTATAGACTAGACTATAGACTAGGACTATAGACTAGACTATAGACTAGACTATAGACTAGACTATAGACTAGACTATAGACTAGACTATAGACTAGACTATAGACTAGACTATAGACTAGACTATAGACTAGACTATAGACTAGACTATAGACTAGACTATAGACTAGACTATAGACTAGACTATAGACTAGACTATAGACTAGACTATAGACTAGACTATAGACTAGACTATAGACTAGACTATAGACTAGACTATAGACTAGACTATAGGACTAGACTATAGACTAGACTATAGACTAGACTATAGACTAGACTATAGACTAGACTATAGACTAGACTATAGACTAGACTATAGACTAGACTATAGACTAGACTATAGTAGACTAGACTATAGACTAGCTACTATAGACTAGACTATAGACTAGACTATAGACTAGACTATAGACTAGACTATAGACTAGACCAGCGGTTCCCACCATTTTTTACTTCGCGGACCCCTTGAGGAATTTATTTAATTTCACGGACCCCCATACATATTTTGATATCTTATTGTTATAAATAACACTGTGATACAAAAGTGAAGAAAAATAAATGCAGGCGTTCTCATATACCAATTCTATTTCGTTATAGTCCATAGAGTACGAATATATTTTTAGTTTTCCCCTATCACTTCGTTAACTTACTTTTTAAGAGCAAAAGATGCGAAAAAGAGCCATTTTTGAAGTTTTAAATTTGAAAAATCATAAGTTTAGTAGTTTTCATCCGATTTTCAAATCCGATTTTTTTTTAATGATACAAGTGTCTTTTAATCCAAAAAAAGAAATCCAAAATTTATGGTCAAATGTCTGAGTTACGGTCGTTTAAGTAAAAAAACTCACACTTTTTTAAAAAATTTTCATTTTCATCATGCTCTACTTTGACCATGAGGCAGTGAGTTCATCTTTTATTACTTTCCTGAAGAATCACATAAAGGAAGGTTTCTAAAACTTGTTATTTCATAAAAATCTATGAAAAACTGGATAATTTATGCCAATTTTTCTAATAGCATGTTTCTCGAATTTTTGGTTTTCTCCATACAAATTAATTTTTGTATAAAAATGTTTATAAACATTTTTTAAACTTGTTACAAAGAAAACCAGAAACATGAACGTTTTTGTATGGAAGAAATATGCTATATTTTTATAAAACTTAGCACAACTCATAACCTTTTTCATCGATTATCATAAATTGACCATCATTGGAAACCCAACTTAATGTGGCTTTTTTCAAATGTAATAAAAGCTAAAGTTATTGCTTCATGGCCAACGTAGAGCAGTATGAAAATTAAAAATTGTGAAAAAAGTGTGAGTTTTTTTACTTAAATGGCCGTAACCAAGACATTAATCATAAATTTTGGATTTATTTTTTTGGGTTGAAAGACAACACTTGTATCTTTAAAACAAAATATCCAATTTGAAAATCGGTTGCAAACTACCAGACATATATTTTTTTAAAGTTAAAACTTCAGAAATAGCTCTTTTTCACAACTTTTGCTCTTAAAAAGGAACTAAACGAAGTGATCGGGAAAAATTAAAAATAAATTCCTACTCTATGGACTATAACGAAATGGAATTGGTATATGAGAACCCCTGCATTTTTTTGCTGTATCACTGTGTAATTGTTCGAAAATTGTCTTAGTCCTGGTCCATAAACCCTATAAAATATTCCCGTACATTGAGAACATTTAGTATTTCGGAGATGTTTTCAATTTCATGGTTTTAAATATAGAATGACTTCTAACATGATGTTTAATTTTATGATCGTGAGAGCTTTCATGTTCATTTCTCGTCAAGGTAGAGAAAAGGTTTCTTTAACAAGTATTGTCGACATGTGCTTAAAGAGTCATGTTTCTAAATTTTTTTGCGATTGCATAGGAGTGAGCTGAGTATGTAAGCTAAATTTTCGGGAAAATATGTGAAAGTTAGACTTCTTCGATGTTGTTGCGGAATGCGTTACCCACATAAAATATGACTTGAACTCTTTGCGAATGTACTGTGAATTTGGATCTTAAATTTGAATTTTAAAATACCTACGAATTATTTTACTGCGTGGTTTTGACTATTTACGCAAAACGCTATGAATTTTCTGATGTTGATTTAATAATATTGGACAACAAAATGAAGTTAAAATCTGTGTATCACGTTGGAATGGAATATTTATATTTAAAATTAACTAGATTAACACTTTTGCTTACAATTTAAAAAAATATTATGAAATGTGACCTAACTTCATATTCCGGGATACTAGTATCAGTATTTAATTCTAAGGCAAATCATTATCCGTCTGCTATAAAAACATTTATATTTATAAAAATTACAAATCACGTAATACTTTACTTTATAAAAGTGAAACAATAAATTTGTAGCGCCTAGCTTCATCCTGATAAACGACCGAAACAATAAAATTCAAAGAGTCACCAACAAATCTGGGATTATTGAATAAAAATTGTGTATTTTAGTATTTATGAAAAATTTGGAGATATTTTTAATATTTTGTAACATATAGAGAATATTTTTTATTCATGATTTTTTTCGTTCGTCTTCGCGGACCCCCTAGGATTTTGCTACGGACCACTAGGGGTCCGCGGACCCCCTTTTGGGAACCGTTGGACTAGACTATAGACTAGACTATAGACTAGACTATAGACTAGACTATAGACTAGACTATAGACTAGACTATAGACTAGACTATAGACTAGACTATAGACTAGACTATAGACTAGACTATAGACTGGACTATAGACTAGACTATAGACTAGACTATAGACTAGACTATAGACTAGACTATAGACTAGACTATAGTCTAGACTATAGACTAGACTATAGACTATAGACTAGACTATAGACTTGACTATAGACTAGACTATAGACTAGACTATAGACTAGACTATAGACTAGACTATAGACTAGACTATAGACTAGACTATAGACTAGACTATAGACTAGACTATAGACTAGACTATAGACTAGACTATAGACTAGACTATACTAGACTATAGACTAGACTATAGACTAGACTATAGACTAGACTATAGACTAGACTATAGACTAGACTATAGACTAGACTATAGACTAGACTATAGACTAGACTATAGACTAGACTATAGACTAGACTATAGACTAGACTATAGACTAGACTATAGACTAGACTATAGACTAGACTATAGACTAGACTATAGACTAGACTATAGACTAGACTATAGACTAGACTATAGACTAGACTATAGACTAGACTATAGACTAGACTATAGACTAGACTAGACTAGACTATAGACTAGACTATAGACTAGACTATAGACTAGACTATAGACTAGACTATAGACTAGACTATAGACTAGACTATAGACTAGACTAATAGACTAGACTATAGACTAGACTATAGACTAGACTATAGACTAGACTATAGACTAGACTATAGACTAGACTATAGACTAGACTATAGACTAGACTATAGACTAGACTATAGACTAGACTATAGACTAGACTATAGACTAGACTATATAGACTAGACTATAGACTAGACCTATAGACGAGACTATAGACTAGACCTATAGACTAGACGATCGACTAGACTATAGACTAGACTAGAGACTAGGACTATAGACTAGACTATAGACTATACTATAGACTTAGACTATAGACGAGACTATAGACTAGACGATAGACTAGACTAATGACTAGAAACTAGAGACTAGACTATTAGGACTAGACTATAACTAGACTATAGACTCTAGACTAGAAACTACTATAGACTAGACACTATAGACTAAGAACTATAGCTAGACTATAGACCGAGAACTATAGACTAGCTAGACGAACTATAGACTAGACTATAGACTAAGACTATAGACTAGACTATAGACTAGAACGATAGACTAGACATAGAGCTAGACTATAGACTAGACTATAGACTAGAGACTAATAGACCTAAGACTATAGACTATACTAGACTAGACTATAGACTAGACTATAGACTATAGACTAGACTAGACTAGACTATAGACTAGACTATAGACAAGACTATAGACTAGAAATTTTCGATATATACCTCATAATGTTCTTTTAATATGCACAGGTGTCCCCTTACCCGCCCCTCGTTATTCGGTACCAGAAATAGAAGTACCACGCAAATCCGAGGGTGTTGCAGAAGGTGAATCAGGGGAAGCAGGCGAGGAAGGTGCCGAGGATGCTGAAACAGCCGAAGGTGAAGAAGAAGTGGGCGAAGAAGAGGAAGAAGGACGAGAAGAGGCAGAAGAGGGTGATTTAGGTGAAAAGGAAGCGGAAGAAGTAGCAGAAACAGGAGGAGCAGCTGCTGCTGCACCCACAACGGGAAAGAAACGTAAACTTATAAATCAATTTAATTTCTGTGAAAGAGCTGCCTTAACCTTCAGCAATCCGAAAAGGGTAAAAAAGGTTGAAGATGAGATAAAAAAAATATTTAAATTTATTTTTTATATACTTATAGAATGTGGAGACACAAACTATACCACCACCGCGTTCACAATATGGCGCCAATGTCTTACAATGGGTGATCTATGACAGTTATATGGAGGATTTTGAGAAGCAGCAGAAAGAAAAAGACAAAAAAGAGGATAAGAAAGTGCATCGCAAGGAAGAGGGTAAGGCGGGCAAACAAGATGTACGCACTCAAATGGCCGAGGAAATTAATAGGAAATATTTAAAATGTTGGCAAATTCTGGAACGCATGATAAATCAAAATATCTATAGAGATATAGCTCATGATTATCGCTATTGGGAAGATCCAGCCGATGAATATCGTGAGGCAGAGGGTACTCTGTTGCCTTTATGGAAATTTAACTATGAACGTACCAAGAAAATGAGTATAACCGATGTTATGTTTAATCCTTATTATTATGATTTGTTTGCCGTATGTTTTGGATCACGTAAGAGATGTGTATAGGGGTTGAACGGAAATTCTTAAGATTTTTTTTTTATATTTTCTAGATGATTTTATGAAACAACCTAGTGAGGGTTCGATTTGTCTATTCACTTGTAAAAATCCTTCCTATCCGGATTATATTAGTGAGTTTGAGATTTTAATAAGTTGGGTGATTTTTATATTTTATGGAAAATTTTATATAGTCATGACCGAGAGTGGTGTTATGTGCTGTGATATCCATCCTAAGTATCCATTTCTAATAGCTATTGGTCTTTATGATGGCAATGTGGCGGTGTATAATCTTAAAGATAATTATAAGGAACCATTGTACTTTTCCGATGGTGTTAATGCCAAACATATTGAGTGTGTTTGGGAGGTAAGCTAGAATACTCAATATCTCGATTTTCTTTTTCAAAATTTGTAAATAGTTATCGGCAAAGAGCTCTCTCTCATTCTCATGGAATAAACTAAAGTAGTCAGGGCACTCTTTGCTGTACTAGTCCTACCTATAGGCTTATGTCCGCCATAGTCAGAACTAATCAAAAAAGAACTACTTTACTTTTCAGATCAAATGGGGTCCCGATATGGCAGACGGTGAGATAAACTTCTATTCTGTTTCCTCAGGAGGCCGAGCGCTCAATTGGGTGCTCATGCAGAATAAACTAATGGTCACAACCATAATAACATTATTTCTGGAAAATGGCCTGGTAGCGGGTCCAGATGGCACCGAGCTACGATTGAAAAGTTGTGGTTCTTGTATGAAATTTCATCCACAAGATAAGGAAATATTTCTAGTGGGCACGGAGGAGGGTTGCATCTATAAATGTAGCATAGCTTATAGTTCGAAATATTTAATGACTTATCATGCCCACAATCTCTCTGTATATCGCATCGATTTCAATCGTTATAACTCCAATATCTTTATAACCTGTAGTGGTGATTGGCGTGTAAAAATCTGGGAAGATATGAGACCAGAACCATTATTCATATTCGATTTGGGCTCAGCCGTGGGAGATGTTAAATGGGCTCCGTATTCGAGTACGGTATTTGCAGCCGTTACCAATGAGGGTAAAGTCTATGTATTCGATTTGAATGTTAACAAGTATAAAGCCATTTGTATACAGGCCGTAGTACCGAAACGTAAAAATAAATTAACACGTTTGGCTTTTAATGAAAAGTTACCTTTTATCATAGTGGGAGATGATAAGTATGATTATTTATTTGCTAATCTAAATTGAAACCATTTATTTACCACAAATCCTTTTCTTATTAGGGGCACAGTGACTTCTTTGAAATTATCACCCAATTTACGTTTAATGGTTAAACCGCCTAAAAAGCAAATGTATTTGGATCAAAATACTTTACAAATACAAAAACTGGAAAAGTTATTATCGCTGGTACGTGAATTACCCGAAGGTGCTATTGTCAAGGATACTACGACAACGGTGCAAAGTTAATGTGATTGATTCGATTTTAATTAGTTAAGGTCTTAGTTTCTGTATGTACAATTAATAAAGAAATTTTAGTTTAAACATTATAAATACAGATTTTCATTGCTTTCTCAATTGCATCATTATTTAAGGATCTACAGCCGAAAATTTCGACCAGATATCTGTTAACAAAAGAATTTTGGAAATGTTATTGTTTACCAAAAATTTTGACCAGTTCTCAATTTATAAAAAAAATCGACCAGTTTTCTACTGTCTGGTTTTTTATTTATAGAAAAATTTAGACAAGTTTACTATTTATAAATAAAATCGACTAGTTTCCTATTTATAGAAGAATTATTTCATGAAAAGTTTCTACAGAAAAATGTCTAGTCGACATTTCTATTTATTGAAGATTTTCGACCAGTTTTCGATTTGTAGAAGAATTACGACAAGTTTACTATTAATAGGAACAATTTGACCAGTTTTTAATTTATAGAAGAATTTCGCTATTTTAGAATTTCAACCGGTTCTTAATTTATAAGAAATTCGACCAGTTTTTTATTTATAGAATTCCGAAGAGTTTTTTTTATTCATAGAAAAAATTCTACAAGTTTTTTATTTGTAGAAGAAAATTTCGACTATTTATAGAAGAATTTCGACAAGGTCTCAATTTAAAAAAAAATCGACCGGTTTTCTATTTGCAGAAGAAATACAAAGAATTTTTTTATTTATAGAAAAATTTCTACCAGTTTTCTATTAATAGAACAATTTCGACTAGTTTTCAATTTATAGAAGAATTTCGACCAATTTTCTATTTGTAGAAGAATTTCGACAAGTTTATTTATAGGAAAAATTCGACCAGTTTTTCTATTCATAGAGAAATTTCGACCAGTTCTCCATTTATAAAAAAAATCTACCAGTTTTCTATTTGTAGACGAATTTCAAACAGTTTTTTAATTATAGAAAAATTTCGAACAGTTTCCTAGTTATATAAGGATTTTGACTAGTTTTCTGTTAATAAAATAATTTTGTTAATTTTTTTATTTGTAGAAGACCAGTTTGCTATTCATAAAAAAAGTCGACAAGTTTTCAAGTTTTAGAAGGATTATGTCAAGTTTTTTATTTACAAAAAAATTTCGAACAGTTTGTTCGATAAAACAATTTAGACTAGTTTTCTTTTAATAGAAAATGTTCGACTAGTTTTCAATTTATAGAATTTCGACAAGTTTATTTATAGGAAAAATTCGACCAGTTTTTCTATTTATAGAGAAATATCGAACAGTTCTCAATTTATAAAAAATACCAGTTTTCTATTTATAGAAGAATTTCGAACAGTTTTTTAATTATAGAAAAATTTCGAACAGCTTATTAATTATAGAAGAATTTCGGCCAGTTTTCTGTTAATAGAAGAATTTTGTTAATTTTTTTATTTGTAAAAGAATTTCGACCAGTTTGCTATTTATAAAAAATCGACTAGTTTTAAATTTTTAGAAGGGTTATGTCAAGTTTTTTATTTATAGAAAAATTTCGAGCAGTTTTCTATTAATATAACAATTTCGACTAGAACATATATTCAATATTATAGAAATGTCAGAAAAAAGTTCTATAATAGTCCTTGGTATCGGAATTCCAAATAACACCCCATTAGCATATTTAGAGCGGGGTTTTGAGATGGTAATCAAATGCCAATTAATAATCAGATTAGTTAATCTAAAATTAAATTTAATCTTATGTTAATCCCCTTTGATGTTTTTGATTTTTTGCATCAGCTGTTTACACTTTTGCATTTCGTGCTTAAGATTAAACCGCCTCAATTGGGCGCTTAAACTTGCAAACAAAATTAACTAATTGAGTACTCAAAAACATCTTTCGAGGATTAATTTTAATTTAATCGCTAATCTTTCACCTAAAGATTGGCCCTTAGTGTTACTAAATCGAACAATTGTTAAAATTTTATAAATTTAGTGTCCCCTAAACATTGAATTTCCAAAAATCTTAATACATAGATAAATTTGGCGGCAGACCATTCTCCTGCCCATTTCTGCTTTTTAGCTTCAATCGTTTAGGTTGTGCGATGATGAATTAGTCAATATAAAACTAAATATTAATCACACACTTACCCTGCACTTTCCGCAAACAATTCCTTAATTTATTTTATTTAAAACTTTTATCTTTCTTTATTTTCTTTTTTAATAAACCATTCTCAATATTCCTTCCGTAAAACAACCAACGAACAACACACACTCATACAAACACTTATTTGCAACGAACAAACAAAAGCAACCGGCTTGGTATTAATTTTTTTCCACCAATTTTTCATCACATTTTTCATTAATTTACTTTATATTTTCTTATGAAATTTTTACACATTATTATGAAACATCATTTAAATTTTATAATTATGCAAAAATATTTGCCATTTATTCATTTTTAATATGATTTATTAATTAATTAAAGGAACGCGAACTACCAAACAACCGAACACTTGTAAAATTTCTAGAAAACTAAAAGAAAAAATGCAAATTTTGTTGTTGTTTAATAAGACAACATGTGTTTGTTGTTGTTTGTTAAAAGGGTGTAAGTGGGATAACTGTATGTACTCCTTAATAATACATCTCTTTTAACAACTTGCATTTAATCTATTTACGCAGTTTCTCTATTCACCCACTTACTCCCTCTCAAATAATAACAACAAAAACACACAAACATAAACAAATCAGTATTTTTGACAACACTAACAACAACATTACATACTTGCATTTTTCTTTTAGTTTTCTTAAAATTTAGCAAGTGTTCGGTTGTTTGGTGTTTAGTTGCGATTTAATTAGTTAATAAAACGCTTTAATATTTAATAAATTGTAAATGTTTTTACATAATTATAAAATTTAAACGTTGTTAAACATTTTTATATTAAAATATCATTAGAAAATCTTAAATAAATTATTAAAAAGAGTGTGAGAAAATTAATGCAATTTCAAGCTGGTCGGTTTGTTGCTTTAGTTTGGTCATTCGTAAAGTGTTCGTATAGACTCGACTATAGACTAGACTATACACTAGACTATAGACTAGACTATACTAGACTATAGACTAGACTATAGTCTAGACTATAGACTAGACTATAGACTAGACTATAGACTAGACTATAGACTAGACTATAGACTAGACTATAGACTAGACTATAGACTAGACTATAGACTAGACTATAGACTAGACTATAGTCTAGACTATAGACTAGACTATAGACTAGACTATAGACTAGACTATAGTCTAGACTATAAACTAGACTATAGACTAGACTATAGACTAGACTATAGACTAGACTATAGACTAGACTATAGACTAGACTATAGACTAGACTATAGACTAGACTATAGACTAGACTATAGACTAGACTATAGACTAGACTATAGACTAGACTATAGACTAGACTATAGACTAGACTATAGACTAGACTATAGACTAGACTATAGACTAGACTAGACTAGACTAGACTAGACTAGACTAGACTAGACTAGACTAGACTAGACTAGACTATAGACTAGACTAGACTATAGACTAGACTATAGACTAGACTATAGACTAGACTATAGACTAGACTATAGACTAGACTATAGACTAGACTATAGACTAGACTATAGACTAGACTATAGACTAGACTATAGACTAGACTATAGACTAGACTATAGACTAGACTATAGACTAGACTATAGACTAGACTATAGACTAGACTATAGACTAGACTATAGACTAGACTATAGACTAGACTATAGACTAGACTATAGACTAGACTATAGACTAGACTATAGACTAGACTATAGACTAGACTATAGACTAGACTATAGACTATACTATAGACTAGACTATAGACTGGACTATAGACAATGTTGTACTTTATGTACTAGACTATAGTCTAGTCTATAGACTAGACTATAGACTAGACTATAGACTAGACTATAGACTAGACTATAGACTAGACTATAGACTAGACTATAGTCTAGACTATAGACTAGACTATAGACTAGACTATAGACTAGACTATAGTCTAGACTATAAACTAGACTATAGACTAGACTATAGACTAGACCAACGGTTCCCAAAAGGGGGTCCGCGGACCCCTAGTGGTCCGTAGCAAAATCCTAGGGGGTCCGCGAAGACGAACGAAAAAAATCATGAATAAAAAATATTCTCTATATGTTACAAAATATTAAAAATATCTCCAAATTTTTCATAAATACTAAAATACACAATTTTTATTCAATAATCCCAGATTTGTTGGTGACTCTTTGAATTTTATTGTTTCGGTCGTTTATCAGTTTCATCCTGAAATTATTGTTTCACTTTTATAAAGTAAAGTATTACGTGATTTGTAATTTTTATAAATATATATGTATCGAAATAAATGTTTTTATAGCAGACGGATAATGATTTGCCTTAGAATTAAATACTGATACTGGTATCCCGGAATATGAAGTTAGGTCACATTTCATAATATTTTTTTAAATTGTAAGCAAAAGTGTTAATCTAGTTAATTTTAAATATAAATATTCTATTCCAACGTGATACACAGATTTTAACTTCATTTTGTTGTCCAATATTATTAAATCAACATCAGAAAATTCATAGCGTTTTGCGTAAATAGTCAAAACCACGCAGTAAAATAATTCGTAGGTATTTTAAAATTCAAATTTAAGATCCAAATTCACAGTACATTCGCAAAGAGTTCAGGTCATATTTTATGTGGGTAACGCATTCCGCAACAACATCGAAGAAGTCTAACTTTCACATATTTTCCCGAAAACTTAGCTTACATACTCAGCTCACTCCTATGCAATCGCAAAAAAATTTAGAAACATGACTCTTTAAGCACACGTCGACAATACTTGTTAAAGAAACCTTTTCTCTACCTTGACGAGAAATTAACATGAAAGCTCTCACGATCATAAAATTAAACATCATGTTAGAAGTCATTCTATATTTAAAACCATGAAATTGAAAACATCTCCGAAATACTAAATGTTCTCAATGTACGGGAATATTTTATAGGGTTTATGGACCAGGACTAAGACAATTTTCGGACGAACAATTACACAGTGATACAGCAAAAAAATGCAAGGGTTCTCATATACCAATTCTATTTCGTTATAGTCCATAGAGTAGGAATTTATTTTTTAATTTTTCCCGATCACTTCGTTTAGTTCCTTTTTAAGAGCAAAAGTTGTGAAAAAGAGCTATTTTTGAAGTTTTAACTTAAAAAAAATATATGTTTGGTAGTTTGCAACCGATTTTCAAATTGGATATTTTGTTTTAAAGATACAAGTGTTGTCTTTCAACCCAAAAAAATAAATCCAAAATTTATGATTAATGTCTTGGTTACGGCCATTTAAGTAAAAAAAAACTCACACTTTTTTCACAATTTTTATACCCACCATCAAAAAAGATGGGGGGTATATTGATTTTGTCATTCCGTTTGTAACACATCGAAATATTGGCCATAGACCCATAAAAGTATATATATTCCGGGTCCTTATTAAATTCTAAGACGATCTAGCCATGTCCGTCCGTCCGTCCATCTGCCTGTTGAAATCACGATAGGGACCACACGAGAGGAGCTAGACAGTTGAAATTTTGCATAAATATTCCCTATTGCTAAAGTTTGTTTGGTATTAAAAATAGGCAATATCGGTCCAATTTTTCGGATAGCCCCCATACAAGTGGACCTCCAAAAAACAGCTTTAACTGACATAACTGCTTCAGAAGTACGAGTATAGGGATGAAATTCGACATAAATAAGTTTCATATGAGCCAAAATCTTTCTACCAAATTTTTTGAGGATCGGCCCATAAATGACCCTACCCCTAATATATGGTCCCCTTCAGAAAATTACTTTAACACTCATTACTGGCCTAAAAATTCGAGTATAGCGATGAAATTCGGTATAAGTAAGTTTCTTACGAACCAAAACCTTTTAACCAATTTTTTTTAGGATCGGCCCATAAATGACCCTACCCCCATATACGGTCCCCTTCTGAAAATGACTCTAACACTCATTACTGGTCCCAAAATGCAAGTATAGCAATGAAATTCTACATAAATAAGTTTCATGTGAGCCAAAATCTTTCTACCAAATTTTTTGAGGATCGGTCCATAATTGACCCTACCCTCATATAAGGTCCCCTTCAGAAAATGACTTTAACACTCATTACTGGTCCAAAAATGTGAGTATAGCGATGAAATTCGGTATAAGTAAGTTTCTTACGAACCAAAATCGCTCTACGATTTTGTTTTAAGATCGTCCCATAAATGACCCTATCCTCCATCTGAAAATGACTTTAACGCTCATTACTGGCTAAAAATTACGAATATAGCAATAACATTTTACACAATTAAGTTCCTCGCGAGCCAAAATATTTTTAATAACTTTTATGTGGATAGGTCCATAATTGGCCCTACTCCCCCTATTGGGTCCACTTCAGGAAATAGCTTCAACGCTCATTACTGTCTTAAAAATATGAGTAAAGCGATGAAGTGCTACACACTTAAGTTTCTTACGAGCCAAAACCTCTGTACCAATTTTTATTTTGGATCGGCCAAAAAATGACCCTTCCCGCATATAAGGACCCCTCTCTCTGCAAATAACTATAATGCTCATTACTGGCTTAAAAATATGACTGTAGTGACTAAAATTGATGCACATAAGTTTAATGCGTGCCAAAATTTCTCCACAACATTTAGGGAGGATCGGCTCTACGTTGGCCTTGAAGCAGTAACTTTAGCTTTTATTACATTTGAAAAAAGGCACATTAAGTTGGGTTTCCAATGATGGTCAATTTATGATAATCGATGAAAAAGGTTATGAGTTGTGCTAAGTTTTATAAAAATATAGCATATTTCTTCCATACAAAAACGTTCATGTTTCTGGTTTTCTTTGTAACAAGTTTAAAAAATGTTTATAAACATTTTTATACAAAAATTAATTTGTATGGAGAAAACCAAAAATTCGAGAAACATTCTATTAGAAAAATTGGCATAAATCATCCAGTTTTTCATAGATTTTTATGAAATAACAAGTTTTAGAAACCTTCCTTTATGTGATTCTTCAGGAAAGTAATAAAAGATGAACTCACTGCCTCATGGTCAAAGTAGAGCATGATGAAAATGAAAATTTTTTAAAAAAGTGTGAGTTTTTTTACTTAAACGACCGTAACCAGACATTTGACCATAAATTTTGGATTTCTTTTTTTGGATTAAAAGACACTTGTATCATTAAAAAAAATATCGGATTTGAAAATCGGATGAAAACTACTAAACTTATGATTTTTCAAATTTAAAACTTCAAAAATGGCTCTTTTTCGCATCTTTTGCTCTTAAAAAGTAAGTTAACGAAGTGATAGGGGAAAACTAAAAATATATTCGTACTCTATGGACTATAACGAAATAGAATTGGTATATGAGAACGCCTGCATTTTATTTTTCTTCACTTTTGTATCACAGTGTTATTTATAACAATAAGATATCAAAATATGTATGGGGGTCCGTGAAATTAAATAAATTCCTCAAGGGGTCCGCGAAGTAAAAAATGGTGGGAACCGCTGGACTAGACTATAGACTAGACTATAGACTAGACTATAGACTAGACTATAGACTAGACTATAGACTAGACTATAGACTAGACTATAGACTAGACTATAGACTAGACTATAGACTAGACTATAGACTAGACTATAGACTAGACTATAGACTAGACTAGACTAGACTAGACTAGACTAGACTATAGACTAGACTATAGACTAGACTAGACTATAGTCTAGTCTATAGTCTAGTCTATAGTCTAGTCTATAGACTAGACTATAGACTAGACTAGACTATAGACTAGACTATAGACTAGACTATAGACTAGACTATAGACTAGACTATAGACTAGACTATAGACTAGACTATAGACTAGACTATAGACTAGACTATAGACTAGACTATAGACTAGACTATAGACTAGACTATAGACTAGACTATAGACTAGACTATAGACTAGACTATAGACTAGACTATAGACTAGACTATAGACTAGACTATAGACTAGACTATAGACTAGACTATAGACTAGACTATAGACTAGACTATAGACTAGACTAGACTATACTATAGGACTAGACTATAGACTGGACTATAGACAATGTTGTACTTTATCGTTTCCTTTACTGACTATAGACTAGACTATAGACTAGACTATAGACTAGACTATGGACTAGACTATAGACTAGACTATAGACTAGACTATAGACTAGACTATAGACTCGACTATAGACTAGACTATAGACTAGACTATAGACTAGACTATAGACTAGACTATAGACTAGACTATAGACTAGACTATAGACTAGACTATAGACTAGACTATAGACTAGACTATAGACTAGACTATAGACTAGACTATATACTAGACTATAGACTAGACTATACACTAGACTATAGACTAGACTATAGACTAGACTATACACTAGACTATAGACTAGGACTATAGACTAGACTATAGACTAGACTATAGACTAGACTATAGACTAGACTATAGACTAGACTATAGACTAGACTAGACTATAGACTAGACTATAGACTAGACTATAGACTATACTAGACTAGACTAGACTGGACTATGGACTATGTTGTACTTTATCGTTTCCTTTACTACTGCTCTTTTAAAGCTTTCTCTACATTCATTTATCATACATACATATTTTACCTTCTTATTATCTGCTTTCAGAGATTTATATTTCCTTTTTGATTTCATTCACACATAAAAGCATATTTCCTACTTATTTACCTTCTTCCTCTCTTCTTTTAATAAAGCTTTCTGTTAAAAAATCATCTAAAACACAACAACACTTTACGAATGACCAAACTGAAGCAACAAACCGACCAGCTTGAAACTGCATTAATTTTCTTCCACTCTTTTTACTAATTTCTTTAATATTTTCTAACGATATTTTAATATAAAAATGTTTAACAACATTTAAATTTTATAATTATGTAAAAACATTTACAATTTATTAAATATTAAAACGATTTATTAACTAATTAAATCACAACTAAACACCAAACAACCGAACAGTTGTTAAACTTTTCGAAAACTAAAATGCAAGTATGTAATGTCATTGTTACCCTCCAAACATTTTCTATTGCGGAAGTTACCCGTATGAAACTTCCAAACGTGCTAAAAGCTCGCCAGCGATGTTGCGGAAGTATAAGAATTCTTGTCACCAGTCGGGAAGAACTGATGCCGAGCTGGGGAACGTCTAAGAGTAACGTGGAAGATTCTTCTGGAAGACCCGCAGAAGAAACTTCTAGATGACTCTTGGAAGTAAGGTATTGCCAAAGACTCTTCTAGATGTAACTAGGAAGTCACTTCTTGAAGTGACTACTTAGTATCATCTAGAAGTGTTCATATCTTATCTTCTAGAAGATGAGTTTTCTCTTCATCTAGAAGATGAGTATTCTCTTCTTCTAGAAGATGAGTATTCTCGTCTTCTAGAAGATGAGTTTTCTCTTCTTCTATTTGTATACTCACCAAAATAAAATCTATAAAAATAAATCTAAATAAAATGAAATTTTATAGTTTTTATTGAAATAATTGAAATAAAAATAGTAGAAAAAATAACAGATTTAACAACTAATCTAAAAAAAGTAATATATGTACATTAGACCGACTCACAAAAAATGGTGCTTGAGTTACCCACCTCAAAATATTCGCTGTTATGTAATATGATGTTACCCAAAATATTTTCGGTTAAGTGTTGTCCATTCGTTTAAAGAAAAAATTCAATATTTTACCCAGCTTCAAAAAATCTTTGTTATGTTTTATAATGGTTCCCAAAATATTTCAAGTCTATCGATCGCCGTTCGTGAACCCGTTACAAAAAAGTCCCTTTTTAATTTTTTTTTTTAAATTATACAGCATATCTTAAACAATATATACAGTATGTGGTATCATTTGAAAGGTTTTTTGAAGCCAAGTCTAATTTGCAAAATTGTGCATACATTTTATTTTTCTTAGTGAAAAACCTAACAATTTTAAATATTTTGGAATATGACAATTATAAGCAGACGGTTATTTATGATAAATACATCATTGGACGCTGCTTTAAAATACCTTTTAAACAATACTCCGTATTGGATATTTTGTTTCAAAACAAACAAAAATTAAAAAAAAAATCATTCCAAAATACCTTTTTTTAATTTGGTCCAGCTCACGAACGGTCATCGCTAGACTTAAAACATTTTGGGAATTATCATAAAACAAAGCAAGGTAAATTTTGAGAGGGGTAACAAAAGCACGTTTTTGCTTTCCATACAGAGTGAGTCAGTCTAATGTACATATGTATCAAAAATTTGGAATTATTACCTTATAATAAGATAATTTTCAGGAAATCTGTATTAATATTCCAACTGTTGACTGGTATACTTTCAAAAATTGTAAAACGTTGGACTCTAAAATATTTTTGTAGTTCTCCATAAATTTTATGATCAATCCATCAAATTGCAAGAGTTATATTTTGGAACGCATTAATCCTTCAACGAAATAAACAAAAATAATGTTATAATTAATATTGAATATATGTACATACTTTTGTATTTATTGAAATTACCTGTTATACTTTAGGAAGCAATAAAAATGGGATTCTCTTATGATCTATTGATCATTTCCCACCGAAATTTAAACGTTCAGATCCATTTTTTACATTTTCTGCAAATAATCGACATTTTTAATGGAACCGAAATAAGACATACATTCGGTTAGAAGTATTTTAATAGGGGGTACAATATTAGCTGCTTTCTAAAAAAAAAAAAAAAATTAAAAATTAATTAGTTTATTTATTTATTGTTTTGAATCAATAAAAACATTACCTTTCATGAACATTTTTTAAATAACTTGGAATTAAACCGTCTATAAAAATCTGAAATTACTAAGTCATGGATTATTTTTAAAACTATTTACAGTCATTAACGATAGAAACACCTTAACGACCCTAAACGGGATATTGCTTTTGACACTAATACTGCAATACTATTTTTTGTATGCTCTCTTCTAATTAAGGAGTTATACACTTTCAAAAACTTAAGAATATTAGTAAAGGCCTATAATTAGAATAATTAAATCCAAAGCTATATGAAAATTAATAAAATTGTATTTAAAAAAGGTGGTTTTAAAAATATTTGATTTTAATATTAAATATCTTATATGGGCAATTTCGTGTCAAGTGAAGTCAAAAAATAATTTATGTATAAAACAAATAAAATTTTAGCTCAAAGTGATCATACGTAATCTAGAAACAGGACCTAAACGCGCAAATAGTTTAAAAAATATTGAAAGTTAAGTTTTAACTCAAATAAATCTAAATAGGTTAAAATATTCATGCAATATTCATCAAATGTAAGCCGAAACGTACAACTTGAAAAAGTCTTTAAATGCTTATAACTCCTAAACCAATTAATAGAGAGACGAAATTTAATATAAAATCATTTTTAATTAAACATATTAGACTTCGTTTAAAAATAATGAAAATGGAAGCCGTTTAGAGTTGTTAACTTATTCCTAAAATAGTATTTTAATGTAAAATATGACAACTTACTTTTTAATTTTATTTATATAATCCTTGAAGATAATTACTTTTTGGAATATATTTAATAAACTTCACCAATTAACAAAACCTTCTTAAATGTTTATTAACAGTTGACTTTTAACATAACACTGTCAAATAGGTTTTTTTTATTACTTAAGATTCACAATATATTAATTACACTATTTTTCTATAAATATTATCAATATTATTCAATAACTCATTTAAGTTTTACAATGAATAATTAAAACTGAACATGACTGGACAAAACACAAAACATAACTGAACTTAGCAAAATTTCTGCATTATTTATTTTTATTTTTTCGCGTTCACGCTAAAAAATGGAGTATTTATATTTTTTTGTTTTTGTACTCTTCTTACTATCATCCGGAAGTAACCTAAAAGTATACTTCCAGACGGAAAACTAGAAATCAATGTATTTTGTTTTTGTAAAATGTGTGCTCTCGTCTGACAATCGTACAGAAGTGACTACAATCCACATTTCCAGATGAATAAAATGCAACATTAATGTGAACACTCTTCAAACTGTCTTCCAGAAGTGACATAAACATACAAATCAAGAAGATACAAATTAGGAAACAATGTATTTTGTTATTGTAAAATGTGTGTTCTCATACAACTCTCATTCAGAAGTCACTAAAACGTATACTTCCAGATGAAAAAAATTCAACAGTCATGGTTTTTTGTTTAAGCAAAATGGATGCACTCTTCTAACTATAATCCGGAAGTAACTTAAAAGTATATTTCTAGAAGACGAAAATTCGAAATAAATGTATTTTGTTTTTGTAAAATGTGCGTTCTCGTCTGACAATCGTCCAGAAGTGTTTCTGACGTGGCGTCGGGGGTGATGCGCAATAGTTTTGCCTTCTAAATGTTTGAAGGGTAGTGTTGTCAAAAATACTGATTTGTTTATGTTTGTGTGTGTTTGTTGTTATTATTTGAGAGGGAGTAAGTGGGAGAATAGAGAAAGTGCGTAAATAGATTAAATGCAACTTGTTAAAAGAGATGTATTATTAAGGAGTACATACGGTTATCCCACTTACTCCCTTTTTTCAAACAACAACAATATTTGCAATGTTACTTTTAGTTTTCTAGAAATTTTACAGGTGTTCGGTTGTTTGGTAGTTCGCGTTCCTTTAATTAATTAATAAATCATATTAAAAATGAATAAATGGCAAATATTTTTGCATAATTATAAAATTTAAATGATGTTTCATAATAATGTGTAAAAATTTCATAAGAAAATATAAAGTAAATTAATGAAAAATGTGATGAAAAATTGGTGGAAAAAAATTAATACCAAGCCGGTTGCTTTTGTTTGTTCGTTGCAAATAAGTGTTTGTATGAGTGTGTGTTGTTCGTTGGTTGTTTTACGGAAGGAATATTGAGAATGGTTTATTAAAAAAGAAAATAAAGAAAGATAACAATTTTAAATAAAATAAATTAAGGAATTGTTTGCGGAAAGTGCAGGGTAAGTGCGTGATTAATATTTAGTTTTATTTTAATTAATAATAACTCTAACGTTACTTACTGACTGACTAATTCATCATCGCACAACCTAAACCAGGGTCGGCAAACTACGGCTCGCGAGCCAAATGCGGCTCTTTGGATGTGGAGCTGTGGCTCTTTAGTTTCATACACACATTTTATTTATTTTATATAAAAAAAAATATTTATATATTTTAAATTTTTTCGGAATCGATTAACGAGCAGTGTTCTAAAACTAACAAAAAAATTCGCAAACATTTCTACAATATACACAACTTTTCAACTTTATTTAATCGTTCTGTACATGAGCAAAACAAATTCTTTTTGAGTGGGAAAGAACGAAAACAACACAATTAGCTTTTCGCTCATTTCCTTGCTTTTATTTGCCCTTACTGAAAATAAATCCTCATTTAGCCATTTGGAATTGGTACTGGATTTCTAGAAATGCAGTTGATCAATTTAAAAAGCAAATCTTTGTGTTGTGGAAAATTGTCAATGTTTAAAAGCAAGTTGGAAGAGTTAGGTAAAAAGCCAACTAACAAATGAAAATTTAGAGTCATTTTTGAAACTTTAAACAACAAGTTATGAGCCAAATTTTCTAAAGCCATACAAACCCATCATTTCCATTAAATTTGTTCCATGTACAAGTTAATATTGCAAGAAAATGTTTAATTCTTTAAAGTTTAAATTGAAAAGTTGCCTATAAACGAATGGAGTATTATATGAACCCCAATAGATCAGATGTAAATCATGATCATGCATTCCGAAATTTTCGCGTTTTTCGAATTAAAACATATTTTTTAGAAATTGAAATTGATCTATGAAAAATTGATATATGTTTGACATAAAATTTTTGGCTATAAATTAGGGACCAGAGAGCGTATTATGGAGCGTATTATGGATGTTATCTCGATTGCTGCCTAATTAATATACATAACTATGACACTTTATACTGTATTATGACAGCTGCGTCATCAATTTTCGTGATTTTTACATTTCCTTATATGCTTCCAAATGCCTTTTAAATGACATCACTGTCGCCCTACTCTAATAAACTTCTATATCTTTATATAACAAGTATTTTTAGTCAAAAATCTATAAGAAATATTCCTTGCAGAATTGTCCTGTAGATAATTAAACAAAAAATATGAATTCATAAAGTATTTGTAAAGTTTTAATAAACAAAAATTTTGTGGCTCTTTTAAAACATATGTTTTGTAAACTGTAAATTTTGGCTCTTCCGACTCAAAAGTTTGCCGACCCCTGACC
>NW_023995887.1:0-67113 GCF_015586225.1 Lucilia sericata
AAGCCAATTTGTCATAGTAGGACTAAGACCCCATTTCATGCCTATGGTTCTCCTACATATCGCCCAGCACCGATGTGCCTTGTTGATCCTATCCTCTATGTGGTGTCTCCATTTTAATTTCCGGTCAAGTATTACACCTAAGTACTTAACTTTGTCTGTCACCGGTATCTTCTTGCCCAAGAAGCAAGGTTCAGTATATGTAGAAATTTTTGTCTTTCTTGTGAAAAGACAGATTTCCGTCTTCGCCGGGTTAACATTGAGGCCTCTCGGTTGAGCCCAGCTCAAGGCCGTATTCAGAGCCTCCTCAGCTCTTCTACACAAGTAATTTGGATCCTTTCCCTTTAAAAGTATTACGACATCGTCTGCATAGCAGACAGGTCTAAGTCCTTTCTCGGTTAGGGTCCTTAGGAGGCTATTAATCGTGGTGACCCAGAGTAAAGGTGACAAAATGCCACCCTGTGGTATACCGCGAAATACCTTTTTCCTGATAGTTATATCGTACATCTCGCAGCTTATCCATCTGTTCCTTAGCATGTAGTTGATCCAGTTACGGAGCACCCGGTCAACATAAAACTGGTCTAGGGATTGGATAAGGGTATCAGTGTGCACGTTATTGAAAGCGCCTCGATGTCAATGCATACTGCCAGTGTATACAGTTTGCTATCGAAAGATTCACTTATGTAGTGGACAACTTCATTTAAAGCGGTTCCACCGATCGTCCCTTTACATAAGCATGCTGCTTATATTTAAGGTCATTGTATGGTATGCTGCTTTTAACCATGCTATCGACTATCCGTTCCAAGGTTTTAAGTAGGAAGGACGTAAGACTTATCGGTCGATAGGACTTAGGTGTCGCATAGCTAGGTTTCCCTGGTTTGGGTATAAATATTACCCTTGCATCCTGCCATTTAACTGGGGTATATGCCAATTTTAAGCATGCAGTGAATATCTGTGACAGATGTACGGAAACCAGTCCCGCCTCCATCTGCAAAAGTGCCGGGAAAATTCCATCCGGCCCTGCAGCTAGAAATGATAACAAACCACCAAACTTAATTATGAATTCAATTAAATACTTAATAGAAATGTGATGTAAAATATTAAGTATGTTTTTAGAAATTAATTAGTGCTCATAAATCTTATACTTTAAGTAGCCATGAATCCTTAAAAAGTGTTTTCTTATTATTTTATTTTCCCAAAATATTCAAAGTTTTATAGGAATTGGTCTGAGCACATTTACTTGGAAGGCTACTGTGTAAATCTTAAAGCACAAATTTTGAATACTATTTGAAAGAAAATTTGAATAGTCCAAACTATAGAAAAGACTATAGTCTGAACTATAGACAAGACAATAGTCAGGACTATAGACAACTTTGTAGTCTGAATTATAGACAAGACTATAGACAAGTTTATAGTCTGGACTATAGAAAAGACTATAGTCTAGATAAAAGATAAGACTATAGTCTGAACTATAGACAACCCTATAGTCTAGACTATAGTCCAGACTATAGTCTTGCCTATAGTCCAAACTATAGTCTTATCTATAGTCCAGACTTTAGTCTTGTATAGTTTTGTCTATAGTCCAGAAAATAGTCTTGTCAATAGTCCAAAGTATAGTCTTGTCTATAGTCTAGACTATAGTCTTGTCTATAGCCCAGACAATAGTCTTGTCTATAGTCCAGACTATAGTCTTGTATATAGTCCAGACTTTTCTATATTCCAAACTATAGCCTTGTCTATAGTCCAGACTATAGTCTTGTCTATAGTCCAGACTATAGTCTTGTCCATAGTCCAAAGTATAGTCTTGTCTATAGTCTAGACTATAGTCTTGTCTATAGCCCAGACTATAGTCTTGTCTATAGCCCAGACTATAGTCTTGTCCAAAGTCCAAAGTATAGTCTTGTCTATAGTCTAGACTATAGTCTTGTCTATAGCCCAGACTATAGTCTTGTCTATAGTCCAGACTATAGTCTTTTATATAGTTCAGACTATAGTCTTGTCTATAGTCCAGACTATAATCTTGTCTATAGTCCAGACTATAGTCTTGTCTATATTCCAAACTATAGTCTTGTCTATAGTCCAGACTATAGTCTTGTGTATAGTCCAGACTATAGTCTTGTCTATAGTCCAAAGTATAGTCTTGTCTATAGTCTAGACTATAGTCTTGTCTATAGCCCAGACTATAGTCTTGTCTATAGTCCAGACTATAGTCTTGTCTATAGTCCAAAGTATAGTCTTGTCTATAGTCTAGACTATAGTCTTGTCTATAGCCCAGACTATAGTCTTGTCTATAGTCCAGACTATAGTCTTGTCTATAGTCCAGACTATAGTCTTGTCTATAGTCCAAACTATAGTCTTGTCTATAGTCCAGACTATAGTCTTGACTATAGTCCAGACTATAGTCTTATCTATAGTCCACACTATAGTCTTGTCTATAGTCCAGACTATAATCTTGTCCATAGTCCAGACTATAGTCTTGTCTGTAGTCCAGACTATAATCTTGGCTATAGTCCGGAATGTAGTCTATAGTCCAGACCATAGACTTGTCTATAGTCCAGACTATAGTCTTGTCTATAGTCCAGACTATAGTCTTGTCCAGACTATAGTCTTGTCTATAGTCCAGACTATAGTCTTGTCTATAGTCCAGAC
This sequence comes from Lucilia sericata, assembly GCF_015586225.1. Taxonomy (NCBI): domain Eukaryota; kingdom Metazoa; phylum Arthropoda; class Insecta; order Diptera; family Calliphoridae; genus Lucilia; species Lucilia sericata. Next base: position 2,647 of record NW_023995887.1, read on the forward strand.
TATAGTATTGTCTATAGTCCAGACTATAGTATTGTCTATAGTCCAGACTATAGTATTGTCTATAGTCTAGACTGTAGTCTTGTCTATAGTGCAGACTATAATAGTCTTTTCTATAGTCCAGACTATAGTATTGTCTATAGTCCAGACTATAGTATTGTCTATAGTCCAGACTATAGTCTTGTCTATAGTCCAAACTATAGTCTTGTCTATAGTCCGGACTATAGTCTTGTCTATAGTCCAGACTATAGTCTTGTCTATAGTCCAGACTATAGTCTTGTCTATAGTACCAGACTATTCTTGTCTATAGTCCAGACTATAGTCTTGTCTATAGTCCAGACTATAGTCTTGTCTATAGTCCAGACTATAGTCTTGTCTATAGTCCAGACTATAGTCTTGTCTATAGTCCAGACTATAGTCTTGTCTATAGTCCAGACTATAGTCTTGTCTATAGTCCAGACTATAGTCTTGTCTATAGTCCAGACTATAGTCTTGTCTATAGTCCAGACTATAGTCTTGTCTATAGTCCAGACTATAGTCTTGTCTATAGTCCAGACTATAGTCTTGTCTATAGTCCAGACTATAGTCTTGTCTATAGTCCAGACTATAGTCTTGTCTATAGTCCAGACTATAGTCTAGTCTATAGTCCAGACGATAGTCTTGTCTATAGTCCAGACTATAGCATTGTATATAGTCCAGACTATAGTCTTGTCTATAGTCCAGAATATAGTTTTGTCTATAGTCCAGAATATAGTCTTGTCTATAGTCCAGACTATTGTCTTGTCTACAGTCTTGTCTATAGTCCAGACTATTGTCTTGTCTATAGTCCAGACTATAGTCGTGTATATAGCCCAGACTATAGTTTTGTCTATAGTCCAGACTATAGTCTTGTCTATAGTCCAGTCTATAGTCTTGTCTATAGTCCAGTCTATAGTCTTGTCTTTAGACCATACTATAGTCTTGTCTATAGTCCAGTTTATGGTATTTTCTACAGTCCAGTCTCTAGTCTATAGTACAGGCTATCTTTACAGTATTGGTTCATTCATTTCGCTTCGAATCAACATTTTTTAGGTATTTTAATAAACTGGTTGACAAACTGATAACATATACTCTAATTAAATAGGGCATTACAAAAAGGAGTGTTCGTGAATAATACTATAGGTTATAAGCAAACAAAGTGTGTATGTATAGCTAATACTACCAATTGGTTATAAGCAAACAAAGTGTGTATGTAAAGCTAATACTACCAATTGTAGTTTATTTACTTTCCTTGAAATATTAAATACTTTCCTTTATTGATTATTATCTTGTTATTAAAAGGACATTTACAAGGACTAGTGATATAAAACGCACATATTTTGAAAAGTAAATAAACAAAATTATTTATTACTTTAAACATTTATAAGAAGAGCAATTAGCTACAAGCTATTCCACCTTTAGAAGTGTTCACTGTTCATAGTAACAGAAATAAATTTTAAGTTTATGTTTGATGGGACATTTTATCAACGGAACACTCCTTCCTTTTGCTATCAAGTTCAAGTTCATTAAAAAGATACAATTACATCAATATGAAAAAAAATGCTTTTTATTAATAAAACTATTTTTTTTTGCTTTCATTTAATTAAAAGTTTGTCTTTCGTTTGTCATCTGTTATTTTTTATTGGTTGGTAAACAAAAAATTAAATTTTCTTAAATTTTTTTGTAAAAATGTGTTCATTCTAAACTTTTAGATACTAAATAAACTAAAAAAGTACACAACTTGTTTATTGTGTTTTTTTCTGTTCAATTTAATTAAATTGAAATTATTAGTTTAGACAAGGTTGCATGACAAACCGCGTGAGAGTTCAATATATTTTTAAAGGTCTTTTCCCAAAAAAAAATATTAAATAAATAATATAGAAAAAAGCAAAAAAAAAAAAAAAATAAAAATTCCATTCAGTTACAATCGAACTAAAGTATTACTACAGCAGTTACATTGTAAGTTAACAAAAAACAACAACAACGTTTGTACGATACGATAAAGTTCATTGATGGTTGAACAAGTGTTCTGCTTTTTATTTCAATTTATTAAGTTGATGACGTAAAATTTCTGGTAAAATAATATTTATGTTTGATAAATGTTGTTTTGATAGATTTGGAAAAAAGAAAAAGATTATGAAAAATACATTATCAATCAAGATTTACTTGAATATTATAGTAATATTTCATTTTGTTTGTTAATCTGTTGTAATTTTATAAAGATTAACAGCTTTTTTATGGTTTTACCATTTATTTCAAGAGATTAAGAGGGTTTATGTTTAAACTATATAAATTAGTTTGTTACTAGGTTTGCTGGGTAACAGGTTCAAGTTTAAGTATTCAGGGTTGTCTGGGTTGCCCTAATTTATGGGCACTCTATAGCAATAGTGGCCCTGTCAGGCATCTTTGTATATTGATAAGATTACCGGGTATGTCTGGCGTCTATTTCAAGTGTGATTCATTTCATAAAAACTATATCATCATTTTTAGCAGATATACAGTTGCTAGATATGTATGTTATTACGTTTACTCTTTACAAAAGTGGAAATTTTTAATAAAAATAGGTAGACTTTTTAAATAGTATGAAAGCTCGTTTCATTAAAGAGCCTTCTAAAATCCTCAAAAGATTTAGGGAAATAAATAACAAACTTGTAATCTATATATATTAAAGAGTAGCGTTACTGACTGACTGATTCATCATCGCACAGCCCAAACGGCTGAATCTAGAATCATGAAATTTTGACAGTAGATGTGTTTTTGGTTATGTAGATCATAGCTGTAAAGTGTGAATAATTTTATTCTAAATATTTTAAAAAATTAATTATTTTTAAAATTTAGTATACTGGGAAAAAATTAATTATATTGAATTTTATTTATACAATTTCAAAAAAGATAATAGTTACCATTTAGACATTTGGTAAAAAAATAAAAAAATATTATTTAAATTAATAGAAGTAAAATATAAACAAATTGTATTTAACAGTTTTCAAAATATTTTTTTTATATTAAGTAAATTGCATAGTATTTGAAATAAAATAAGAGTTATATAATTTATATTATCAAAAATAGATTTTAAAATACTTCATTCAATATAAAAACCTAAAAATATTTTTCAATTGTATTTTCATTGTACAAATGGATTTTTATTATATTTTATTCAATAAGTTATGAATGAAATTCTTTTTATTCAACAAAAATTTTTTGAATAGTTAATATTCAAATCAACTTTCCTGAAATATTTTTATTTCTTCAAGAAAAATACAAATATTTAAAAATATTTAATTTAATATTGTACTAGTTCCTAATAGAATTTAATATAAAAAAGTGATCGTATGATGAAGATTTAGCATCTGTTGAAGATATAAAAGGTACATTTGCTGTACTAAAACAAAAACGAAGCCAAAAATCATTTATGCTGGTATAAAACGTAGTTGTGCCTATTTTTGTAGAGATATTAGTATATTTGGCATAATTATGAGCTCAAATCCCAATTTGGGAGGTCCGGTTATATGGGGGCTAGGTGAAATAATGGACCAAAATCAATAAGGTTCGTCCTTGGGCTAAAAGTAATGTGTGTACCAAATTTCATCCAATTATGTTCAAAATTACGACCTGTAGTTTGATTACAAGGTTTACATGGACAGACAGACGGAATTAAAGGTTGGTATTATATCATTAATTCTATGCATTACAAACATCAGCACCAATCCAATATACCCTCCCCATTAAAGTGGTGTAGGTTTAATAAATTCAACATTTGAATGTCTTACCACAAAGTATACAGAGGTGTCACTTTTGACATTTAAAAAAGTCTAAAATCAGCTTTTGTTTGATTTTGAAATTGTTTGGTGAGAAGAGGTATATAAAATAGACGGTGTGAAGATAAATATGTCGAATATATACGTTCCACACCTCTGTTAATTACATTCCACATGCTGTTAAAATACGTTCCACACATTCCACACGTTAAATTTAATTAAAAAAATAAAAAATAAAAAAACAAAATTATTTTTTTTTACATTTTAAAAAGAAAATAAATTGATTTAAATTTTTTCACATTTTTTACTTAAAATGACTAAACAAAATTCACTAGAAGTGTGTAAGTTATAAACCATGGAGGCTATAAAGGGTGGAATTTATTTACACAGTTTATGTTCCAAATACAGTTTATGGGACAGACCTGAATGGGATTCTAACACATAGGATGAAAGCTAGGACGGAGTAGTATCCGAAACTGGTAAGGGGATCTTAAGTTGTTTCTCAGGGAGGACTATAAAGGGTGGAATTTATTTATACAGTTTATGTTCCAAATGTATTGCGAGCCACCTAGGACAGACCTGAATGGGATTTTAACACATAGGATGAAAGCTAGGACAAAATAGTATCCGAAACTGGTAAGGGGATATTAAGTTGTTTCCCAGGGCGGGCGTTATAGGGGGTGGAATTAAATTAATTTTGTTTTTTTTTGTACCTAAGTTCCAACCTTATTTAACAGAGGTGTGGAACGTATATATTCGACATATTTATCTTCACACCGTCTATAAAATACAGCTAAAAAAATTATTGAATTCGTTTTGTGCGAAAGAGAGGGAAATAGTTTTTTGCTCGTGACGCCTCTGTATACCCTGTGGTCTTACTTGTTTTTTTAAGGATTAGTTGGATTATATGGGAAATATGTATTACATTATCTTTAATTTACCTATACCTTTGTTGTATAAATAAAAGTATTTCTTTACAATTTCTTGGAATAAAAATTATAAAACGTTGATTTGAATTTTTTGTATTTAAATGTATTTTGTTTGAATAATTCTAATCGTTCAAAAATTGTATAAATAAAATTATTCAAACTTTTATTAAATTTTTTTTGTATTCAAATAAAATAAGTTAGACTTTTATTTAAATTTATGATATTCAAATATAAAAAATTTTGATATCATTTTACCAGATATACATTATTTTATTTTCAATGTTAGAAAATGATTTTACTTATGTATTAATTTGTTTTTAAATATATAAATTTGTTCAATATAAATTTAATTGTATGAATCAAATCTAATAAATTTGTACTATGCAAAAGATAATTTATATTAGAAATTATTTATTATTAGAAATAAAAATTATAATAATATTAAAAGTATTTTTATTTTCGATTCTATTCACATTTTACAGCTATGATAGATAGATAGATAGATAGATAGATAGATAGATAGATAGATAGATAGATAGATAGATAGATAGATAGATAGATAGATAGATAGATAGATAGATAGATAGATAGATAGATAGATAGATAGATAGATAGATAGATAGATAGATAGATAGATAGATAGATAGATAGATAGATAGATAGATAGATAGATAGATAGATAGCTAGATAGATAGATAGATAGATAGATAGATAGATAAGATAGATAGATAGATAGATAGATAGATAGATAGATAGATAGATAGATAGATAGATAGATAGATAGATAGATAGATAGATAGATAGATAGATAGATAGATAGATAGATAGATAGATAGATAGATAGATAGATAGATAGATAGATAGATAGATAGATAGATAGATAGATAGATAGGTAGATAGATAGATAGATAGATAGATAGATAGATAGATAGATAGATAGATAGATAGATAGATAGATAGATAGATAGATAGATAGATAGATAGATAGATAGATAGATAGATAGATAGATAGATAGATAGATAGATAGATAGATAGATAGATAGATAGATAGATAGATAGATAGATAGATAGATAGATAGACAGATAGATAAATAGATTGATAGATTAGAATTCTATTCAAAATTGAATGAAAACAATATTATATAATTTTTTTTCTTTTACATAAAATTAAATCACTAAAAATTACTATTTAGTATTCTCACTCATCATATAAAATAATTACGTTTTGTACCTTGAACTGTTTTTTTCATATTTTTTCCTATAATTGGCTAATATAGTTTTATCACTTTTACGAAATATTTATACGGTCAATGTAAATTTCAAATAATCCATTCATAATTCTATGAATACTTTGCATTTTTATCAGGTCATGATAAGAACGAAAAATAAATAAATATGGAAATAGAAAAAAAGTAAATTAAAACTAATTAAAGATTTAGATAAAACTTTGCCAATACGTAATAGGGTGAAATAACTAAAATAAATATTAAAAGGCAATGATGTGATATTGATTGACTTCCTTAAATAAATAAAATGAAATTATAAGGATATAAAACATATAGGATTTTCTCCCCTATTTTCGTTTTAATATTTAGGGGGTAAAATGAATTAAAAGCTCATAATAACTAATGTATTATGCTGTTAAATGGTTTATAATTAAAGCGTTAAATTATGACTATACTGTTGTAAAGCTGGGAATTAGGAACAAAAACTAAACGAACTAACACAAATAGACCAGTAAATGAAAAAACTATTTAGGAAACACAAACTTAAATAAAACAAATCAAATTGTAATAAACATTTGGCAAATAATTGTAACTGAAAAACTAAATAAATTTTATCCACACACACACAAATAATCTTCTTTTTTGGGACAAAAAAAAGGAACAAATTAAAACAAAAAGATCTACTTAGGAAGATAAAGTACCAAACCATACAAAATTAAATACACATGAGTGCATTCGTAAAACATTAGTCCGTTAACCAACAACCCCCTTGACTAACAAGAATCTCAAAATCTTTTGGGGTCTATAAATGAACAGTTAGTCTATTATCATCAGCAGTATCATTTGTGTAGTATTTGTGACCAGGAAAATAATCAAATAAACATATTTCTCTTTCCACTAAACTCGATTCTTTCATTCATTACCCAGGAACTCATACTTGTACTGATAATGATTTTAATGCTCTGGATGATGACATTACATTTAGCCAAACACCCTCACCTTTCTCTTTTTCACTATTTAAACGCCAAAGCCTTTTGGCAACTTTGTTTTTTATAGGTTTAACAAATTTGGCTAATCTCCAGAAAAACATAAGTACATATTCATATATTATTTGTTTTTATAAGAGAAGTTTATAATATGATAAATTTAAATTGAATTTTTTGCTAACGAAAACATAAACTTTTTAACTCAAATTATTTTGAAACATTTAAATGAAAAGGGGGCAGATGTTGTAATAGGAGTAAAACGAATTTTGAGAACACTAAGCTAGCGAAATATCATAATGAGCCTTTTAAAACTAGCTAAAAGCTATTTTGCTTAATATTGAAATTATACTTTATATTACAAGTTATTAGGTATTTAGTCCAGTCTATAGTCTAGTCTATAAGTTTAGACTATAGTCTAGTCTATAGTCTAGTCTATAGTCTAGTCTAGTCTATAGTCTAGTCTATAGTCTAGTCTATAGTCTAGTCTATAGTCTAGTCTATAGTCTAGTCTATAGTCTAGTCTATAGTCTAGTCTATAGTCTAGTCTATAGTCTAGTCTATAGTCTAGTCTATAGTCTAGACTATAGACTAGACTATAGACTAGACTATAGACTAGACTATAGTCTAGTCTATAGTCTAGTCTATAGTCTAGTCTATAGTCTAGTCTATAGTCTAGTCTATAGTCTAGTCTATAGTCTAGTCTATAGTCTAGTCTATAGTCTAGTCTATAGTCTAGTCTATAGTCTAGTCTATAGTCTAGTCTATAGTCTAGTCTATAGTCTAGTCTATAGTCTAGTCTATAGTCTAGTCTATAGTCTAGTCTATAGTCTAGTCTATAGTCTAGTCTATAGTCTAGTCTATAGTCTTGTCTATAGTCTAGTCTATAGTCTAGTCTATAGTCTAGTCTATAGTCTAGTCTGTAGTCTAGTCTATAGTCTACTCTATAGTCTAGTCTATAGTCTAGTCTATAGTCTAGTCTATAATCTAGTCTATAGTCTAGTCTATAGTCTAGTCTATAGTCTAGTCTATAGTCTAGTCTATAGTCTAGTCTATAGTCTAGTCTATAGTCTAGTCTATAGTCTAGTCTATAGTCTAGTCTATAGTCTAGTCTATAGTCTAGTCTATAGTCTAGTCTATAGTCTAGTCTATAGTCTAGTCTATAGTCTAGTCTATAGTCTAGTCTATAGTCTAGTCTATAGTCTAGTCTATAGTCTAGTCTATAGTCTAGTCTATAGTCTAGTCTATAGTCTAGTCTATAGTCTAGTCTATAGTCTAGTCTATAGTCTAGTCTATAGTCTAGTCTATAGTCTAGTCTATAGTCTAGTCTATAGTCTAGTCTATAGTCTAGTCTATAGTCTAGTCTATAGTCTAGTCTATAGTCTAGTCTATAGTCTATAGTCTAGTCTATAGTCTAGTCTATAGTCTAGTCTATAGTCTAGTCTATAGTCTAGTCTATAGTCTAGTCTAAAGTCTAGTCTATAGTCTAGTCTATAGTCTAGTCTATAGTCTAGTCATAGTCTAGTCTATAGTCTAGTCTATAGTCTAGTCTATAGTCTAGTCTATAGTCTAGTCTATAGTCTAGTCTATAGTCTAGTCTATAGTCTAGTCTATAGTCTAGTCTATAGTCTAGTCTATAGTCTAGTCTATAGTCTAGTCTATAGTCTAGTCTATAGTCTAGTCTATAGTCTAGTCTATAGTCTAGTCTATCTAGTCATAGTCTAGTCTATAGTCTAGTCTATAGTCTAGTCTATAGTCTAGTCTATAGTCTAGTCTATAGTCTAGTCTATAGTCTAGTCTATAGTCTAGTCTATAGTCTAGTCTATAGTCTAGTCTATAGTCTAGTCTATAGTCTAGTCTATAGTCTAGTCTATAGTCTAGTCTATAGTCTAGTCTATAGTCTAGTCTATAGTCTAGTCTATAGTCTAGTCTATAGTCTAGTCTATAGTCTAGTCTATAGTCTAGTCTATAGTCTAGTCTATAGTCTAGTCTATAGTCTAGTCTATAGTCTAGTCTATAGTCTAGTCTATAGTCTAGTCTATAGTCTAGTCTATAGTCGTCTATAGTCTAGTCTATAGTCTAGTCTATAGTCTAGTCTATAGTCTAGTCTATAGTCTAGTCTATAGTCTAGTCTATAGTCTAGTCTATAGTCTAGTCTATAGTCTAGTCTATAGTCTAGTCATAGTCTAGTCTATAGTCTAGTCTATAGTCTAGTCTATAGTCTAGTCTATAGTCTAGTCTATAGTCTAGTCTATAGTCTAGTCTATAGTCTAGTCTATAGTCTAGTCTATAGTCTAGTCTATAGTCTAGTCTATAGTCTAGTCTATAGTCTAGTCTATAGTCTAGTCTATAGTCTAGTCTATAGTCTAGTCTATAGTCTAGTCTATAGTCTAGTCTATAGTCTAGTCTATAGTCTAGTCTATAGTCTAGTCTATAGTCAAGTCTATAGTCTAGTCTATAGTCTAGTCTATAGTCTAGTCTATAGTCTAGTCTATAGTCTAGTCTATAGTCTAGTCTATAGTCTAGTCTATAGTCTAGTCTATAGTCTAGTCTATAGTCTAGTCTTAGTTCTATAGTCTAGTCTATAGTCTAGTCTATAGTCTAGTCTAATAGTATAGTCTTAGTCTATAGTATAGTCTAGTCTATAGTATAGTCTAGTCTATAGTATAGTCTAGTCTATAGTATAGTCTAGTCTATAGTATAGTCTAGTCTATAGTCCTATAGTATAGTCTAGTCTATAGTCTAGTCTATAGTCTAGTCTATAGTCTAGTCTATAGTCTAGTCTATAGTCTAGTCTATAGTCTAGTCTATAGTCTAGTCTATAGTCTAGTCTATAGTCTAGTCTATAGTCTAGTCTATAGTCTAGTCTATAGTCTAGTCTATAGTCTTGTCTATAGTCTTGTCTATAGTCTTGTCTATAGTCTAGTCTGTAGTCTAGTTTATAGTCTAGTCTATAGTCTTGTCTATAGTCTTGTCTATAGTCCTTGTCTATAGTCTTGTCTATAGTCTAGTCTGTAGTCTAGTCTATAGTCTAGTCTATAGTCTAGTCTAGAGAATTCCCTAATCTATAGTCTTGTCTTTGTACAGGACTATACTGTAGTCTATGACCATACATTCGTCAATCTCAGAAGTAGTCCATATCTATAAAAACCTTATGTAGCATTACCATCTTGTTAAAAGAATCTTCTATTGCACTGCAATTCCTGTGATAAGAAAATCATTCAAATATTTTCTTCTATCAAAATTCCAATAATTTTCTCTTCATTAACTTCCACATTTGTCGTTTTCCCTAAACAAATCTTTACAATTGAACAACTCTTTATAATCCCTTCTAAGCGCCCATATATTTCTATTTTCTATTGTTTAACTTATTTATATTACAGTTTGTAATGGCTTTGTAATCGTTTAAAAGCACTTTCCCTTTTTTAAAAACAAATAGCAAGGACTAAATAAAATACAAACAAACTTTTGCCCCCTTCATATGCAGATTATAGAAGTCAGTTTGTTGACGGCAAACAGAAACATACTTCTACTCCTTTTTGAAGTTATTTTCCCCCTTTTTTGTAGTTTTTTTTGCAACAAATGTATGCCACATAATATTTTCCGCAATTATCTTTACGCAGTAGAGCGCATAAATTTTAAAGCGACAACAACAACAAAGGAAATGGCAGGAAACAAAGTTGACGTAGATATTTAAGAAGAAGAGTGCAACAAAGTATTCAAAATTTTACGCGTTTTTAAATTACAACGGGGCTTTTGTTTAAAGGATTGAATAATTTCATGGTATTAAAGTTGAGTTCAAAATAATAAATCCTGGTGTCAGTTTTGTGTGTGTGGATGGGCATTAAGTATTTTACACTGTGTCTTGGTTTTACTTCTTCGTTGTGGTTGAAGGCAAAAAGGAACGTAAAGTAATTTAAAGATTTCCTTGGAGGGAGTAGTTGTTTCAAATATATAAATAAGAAAACAGTTATCTAAGGCGTTTTATTTTAAATTGGTTGCCATGTTAAATGTCCTCAAGGCTTTAGGGTATTTATAATAGTTTGTAAATTAATAGTATATAAAATGAATACTACAGTCTATCCTATAGTCTAGCCTATAGTCTAGTCTATAGTCTAGCCTATAGTCTAGTCTATAGTCTTGTCTATAGTCTAGTCTATAGTCTAGTCTATAGTCTAGTCTATAGTCTAGTCTATAGTCTAGTCTATAGTCTAGTCTATAATCTAGTCTATAGTCTATACTCTAATCTATAGTCTAGTCTATAGTCTAGTTTACAGTATAATCTATAGTCTAGTCTACATTCTAGTCTATAGCCTAGTCAACAGTCTAGTCTACATTCTAGTCTATAGTCTAGTCTACAGTCTAGTCTACAGTCTAATCTACAGTCTAGTCTACAGTCTAGTCTATAGTCTAGCCTCAGGGTAGTCTATAGTCTAGTCTATAGTCTATTCTATAGTCTATTCTATAGTCTAGTCTATAGTGTAGTCTATAGTAGTCTAGTCTATAGTCTAGTCTATAGTCTAGTCTATAGTCTAGTCTATAGTCTAGTCTATAGTCTAGTCTATAGTCTAGTCTAGTATAGTCTAGTCTATAGTCTAGTCTATAGTCTAGTCTATAGTCTAGTCTATAGTCTAGTCTATAGTCTAGTCTATAGTCTAGTCTATAGTCTAGTCTATAGTCTAGTCTATAGTCTAGTCTATAGTCTAGTCTATAGTCTAGTCTATAGTCTAGTCTATAGTCTAGTCTATAGTCTAGTCTATAGTCTAGTCTATAGTCTAGTCTATAGTCTAGTCTATAGTCTAGTCTATAGTCTAGTCTATAGTCTAGTCTATAGTCTAGTCTATAGTCTAGTCTATAGTCTAGTCTATAGTCTAGTCTATAGTCTAGTCTATAGTCTAGTCTATAGTCTAGTCTATAGTCTAGTCTATAGTCTAGTCTATAGTCTAGTCTATAGTCTAGTCTATAGTCTAGTCTATAGTCTAGTCTATAATCTAGTCTAGTCTATAGTCTATAGTCTAGTCTAGTCTATAGTCTAGTCTATAGTCTAGTCTATAATCTAGTCTATAGTCTAGTCTATAGTCTAGTCTGTAGTCTAGTCTATAGTCTAGTCTATAGTCTAGTCTATAGTCTAGTCTATAGTCTAGTCTATAGTGTAGTCTATAGTCTAGTCTATAATCTAGTCTATAGTCTAGTCTATAATCTAGTCTATAGTCTAGTCTATAGTCTAGTCTATAGTCTAGTCTATAGTCTAGTCTATAGTATAGTCAATAGTCTAGTATGTAGTCTAGTCTATAGTCTAGTCCTACAGTCTAGTCTGCAGTCTAGTCTATAGTCTTGTCAATAGTCTAGTCAATAGACTAGTCTATAATCTTGTCTATAGTATAGTCTATATTCTAGTCTATAGTCTCAAGTCTAGGCTTATGTCCAGTCTCATGACTAGTCTATAGGCTAGTTTATAGTCTAATTTAGTCTAATCTCTACTCTATAATCTAGTCTATAATCTAATGTATAGTTTAGTTTATTGTCTAATCTAATCAATAGTCTAGTCCATAGCCAAATTCGTTTGTGAACAAAGGTTTATCATTTCATTCTAAAAAAACGAAGTCTCCCTAATGTATTTGTGTTAATTTTGTTGTAATATTTATGTTGTTGGTGTTGTTGCTGCCCTCCCTATTGATTTATTATGTGCGTCATTTATTTATTGACTATAATTGTTTGTAGGCCTGCTATTAGACATGTTATAAATGTCTTCTTCTTTTTTTGTTTCTTTCCAAAAATGTTGCTCCAATGTTTTATGTTTTCCTGTCTGTCTTTGGCTTTGTGTGTGTGTATGTTTTGGCAAGTGTTTGTGTGTATGTTTGTATATGTTTTATTTGCATTTAAAATTCATTGGAAATTGTTTACAAATTGTTATTTAATTGAGGTTTATTATGTCAATCAAGAGTAGGTTGTTGTTGTTGTAGCTGTTTTTCTGCTTCTTCTTCTTTCTTACTATTAGTGTTGACACTTTTCATTTTTATACATCCACCCATTGACAATTTTCCTCCCCTTTTGATTGCCTTCTTCTTTTACTTACAACAACAATTGAAAACCAATCATTAAATAAATTAATGACTTTGATTTTCTTTTACAGTTTTATTATAAACTCATTCAGTGTCTTTAAATTGATCTCATCAAAATTGTATCGTATCAGTCGGTTGGTGCTTTATTTGTTACTTTTACTTAATAATGTTGGTGATAAATTTTCTGTCACATGTTAATGACTTTTGGTGATGTTTTTGTTGTTTTTATTTTTATTACTAATAGTTGTTATTGTATTATCATTGGTATGTCTTACCATCTCTTATATTGATGGCGGGTAATTTGTCTGTGAATTTTTTAACTTTTTTATTTAGGAGACAAATTATGCAAATTTGATTTGTTTTGGTATTTGAATGTGACAAGTCTTCTCTTGTGTTTTCGTTTTGTAAAGGTGTAATAATATTAATTGAGTTACATTTCTTATCGTTGCAAGGTTCAAAAGGAAAATGTATAGACTGGTGTGTTGTAATCGGATTACAAAGGAGGAGGATTCGACAAAGTTATCATTTTGAAAATATAGCATGCTTTTGGGATTATATGAAAAATTTGTTAGCGAACTAAAACTAGAACTGTGTTAGAACTGAACTAAAACTGAACTAAAACTGAACTAAAACTGAACTAGAACTGAACTAGAACTGAACTAGAACTGAACTAGAACTGAACTAGAACTGAACTAGAACTGAACTAGAAACTAAATTGGAACTGAACTAGAACTGAACTAGAGCTGAAATAGAACTGAACTAGAACTGAACTAGAACTGACTAGAACTGAACTAGAACTGACTAGAACTGAACTAGAACTGAACTAGAACTGAACTAGAACTGAACTAGAACTGAACTAGAACTGAACTAGAACTGAACTAGAACTGAACTAGAACTGAACTAGAACTGAACTGAACTAGAACTGAACTAGAACTGAACTAGAACTAGAACTGAACTAGAACTGAACTAGAACTGAACTAGAACTGAACTAGAATGACTAGAACTGAACTAGAACTGAACTAGAACTGAACTAGAACTGAACTAGAACTGAACTAGAACTGAACTAGAACTGAACTACTGAACTGAACTAGAACTGAACTACGATACTGAACTAGAACTGAACTAGAACTGAACTAGAAACTGAACTAGAACTGAACTAGACTGAACTAAGAACTAGAACTAACTAGACTGACTAGAAACTGAACTAGAACTGAACTAGAACTGAACTAGAACTGAACTAGAACTGACTAGACTGAACTAGAACTGAACTAGAACTGAACTAGAACTGAACTAGAACTGAACTAGAACTGAACTAGAACTGAACTAGAACGAACTAGAAACTGAACTAGAACTGAACTAGAACTGAACTAGAACTGAACTAGAACTGAACTAGAACTGAACTAGAACTGAACTAGAACTGAACTAGAACTGACTAGAACTGAACTAGAACTGAACTAGAACTGAACTAGAACTGAACTAGAACTGAACTAGAACTGAACTAGAACTGAACTAGAACTGAACTAGAACTGAACTAGAACTGAACTAGAACTGAAACTAGAACTGAACTAGAAACTGAACTAGAACTGAACTAGAACTGAACTAGAACTGAACTAGAACTGACTAGAACTGAACTAGAACTGAACTAGAACTGAACTAAACTGAAACTAGAAACTGAACTAGAACTGAACTAGAACTGAACTAGAACGGAACTAGAACTGAACTAGAACTGAACTAGAACTGAACTAGAACTGAACTAGAACTGAACTAGAACTGAGACTAGAACTGAACTAGAAACTGAACTAGACTGAACTAGAACTGAACTAGAACTGAACTAGAAACTGAACTAGAACTGAACTAGAACTGAACTAGAACTGAACTAGAACTGAACTAGAACTGAACTAGAACTGAACTAGAACTGAACTAGAACTGAACTAGAACTGAACTAGAACTGAACTAGAACTGAACTAGAACTGAACTAGAACTGAACTAGAACTGAACTAGAACTGACTAGAACTGAACTAGAACTGAACTACAACTGAACTAGACTGAACTAGAACTGAACTATAACTGACTAGAACTGAACTGAACTAGAACTGACTAGAACTGAACTAGAACTGAACTAGAACTGAACTAGACGACAACTGAACTAGAACTGAACTAGAACTGAACTAGAACTGAACTAGAACTGAACTAGAACTGAACTAGAACTGAACGAGAACTGCACTAGACTGAACTAGAACTGAACTAGAACTGAACTAGAACTGAACTAGAACTGAACTAGAACTGAACTAGAACTGAACTAGAACTGAACTAGAACTGAACTAGAACTGAACTAGAACTGAACTAGAACTGAACTAGAACTGAACTAGAACTGAACTAGAACTGAACTAGAACTGAACTAGAACTGAACTAGAACTGAACTAGAACTGAACTAGAACTGAACTAGAACTGAACTAGAACTGAACTAGAACTGAACTAGAACTGAACTAGAACTGAACTAGAACTGAACTAGAACTGAACTAGAACTGAACTAGAACTGAACTAGAACTGAACTAGAACTGAACTAAACTAGAACTGAACTAGAACTGAACTAGAACTGAACTAGAACTGAACTAGAACTGAACTAGAACTGAACTAGAACTGAACTAGAACTGAACTAGAACTGAACTAGAACTGAACTAGAACTGAACTAGAACTGAACTAGAACTGAACTAGAACTGAACTAGAACTGACTAGAACTGAACTAGAACTGAACTAGAACTGAACTAGAACTGAACTAGAACTGAACTAGAACTGAACTAGAACTGACTAGAACTGAACTAGAACTGAACTAGACTGAACTAGAACTGAAGTAGAACTGAACTAAACTGAACTAGAACTGAACTAGAACTGACAGAACTGAACTAGAACTGAACTAGAACTGAACTAGAACTGAACTAGAACTGAACTAGAACTGAACTAGAACTGAACTAGAACTGAACTAGAACTGAACTAGAAATGAACTAGAACTGAACTAGAACTGAACTAGAACTGAACTAGAACTGAACTAGAACTGAACTAGAACTGAACTAGAACTGAACTAGAACTGAACTAGAACTGAACTAGAACTGAACTAGAACTGAACTAGAACTGAACTAGACTGAACTGAACTGAACTAGAACTGAACTAGAACTGAACTAGAACTGAACTAGAACTGAACTAGAACTGACTAGTGTTTATAATTGAAACAAGCGTGATCGAGTTCACTGAAAGACTGCTTTATTATACATAAGAGAATTCTTTATATACATGAAAGTAGTAACTTATGATAGTGTAACTAAGAGAGCTTACATATTTAAGAGAGTTTAAACAATTATAATAACTTACTTTTAAATACATAACATTCCTCCCAAATTAAATTAAAATTTATTATCCCCAAGTACTTTCATTTTCTTGCCATACTACGTGTAACTACTCCTGTAACCTCCTCACCTATTGCGCTATTTTCTAACCCCTCACCCTGAGCCTCAGCTGGTAATACTACAATTCCCTCTTCACGTGTGATGTTCCTTCTAATTTGATCTATGTGTGCTTGTCTTACTGCACCATTAATCGACACCAAATATCTATAGCTACTCAATTTTTTTATTATCTTTCCCTTCACCCATTTCACCAAATTAGAATAAACATTTCTATACCATATCTCTTCTCCCTCTTTAAAATAGTTCTTTTTTCCTGATTCATCTTTCTATGCTCTACTTTTAGGTCTTGTTTAGTTTGGTTCTGAAGTTTACTAACGTTGATTTATTGGAAGTTAATATTGTAAGTAATGTTCGGGGTTTGTATTGAAAAATGATATCAGCCGAAGCTAAACCAGTTGTTAACGTTGGTGTTGTTCTATATTTTAGCAAAAATCGATCTATTTCAATTTGTAATGGAACTTTCTTTTGTTTAAAATCCAAAAGTGATTTTCTCAATCCCGTTTTAAAAGTTTGTACAGCTCTTTCAGCACTCCCATTGGACTGTGGATGGTAAGGAGGAGATTTTAGAACGGTTATGCAATTTGACTTGCAAAACTCCAAAAACTCCTTTGAGGCAAACGGAGGCCCATTGTCGCTCACTATGTAGGTTGGCAGTCCAAAAGTAGAGAATATCGACCTCAATTTCGCAATTACCATAGTGGCTGTGGTTGTTGTTAACATAATAGCATCCATCCATTTTGAATACGCGTCATATATAATTAAAATCTGTTGGCCACTCAACGAACAAAAATCCATATGGATTCTTTCGAATGGGTATGTTACTTCTGTCCAACGTGATAAACTAGCCGACTTTGATCTCTGTGTGGACTGACATTGATTGCACTGGCTAATATATTTCTCGATGTGTTGATCTATACCCGGCCACCACACAATTGTTCTTGCTAAGGCTTTACTTCTTACAATTCCTATATGTTGATCATGGATCAATTTTAAAACATTATCGCGTATTCCGCTAGGAATTACTATTCTATCCCCATAAAACAGACAGCCATTCTCTGTAGCCAAAGAATTTCTTTTTTTATAATATTCTTTCAACTCATCTGTCATTTTAGTTGGCCACTTTCCAGTAACAATGTAATTGTACGATTGTGTTACATTTTCGTCATCTTGCATTGAACTCCGGACATCGTCAATGCTAAGAGGAAACGATATAGCATTCAAATTATTTATGCTATCATTTTCAATGTTTGTATCATTACTCAACGGTAATCTTGATAAGGCATCTGCGTTTGCCATCTCTTTAGCTTTCTTATATTTTATATCGTAAGAATACATGGACAAAAAAATAGCCCACCTTTGTAAGCGATTTGCTGCCACGCCACAAACGTCTTTGTTCTGCCCAAAAATTGTTCGTAGGGGCTGATGGTCACTTTGTATGGTAAAGTTAAGTCCAAATAAGTATTTATGAAATTTTTTTACAGCAAAAATTATCGCGAGAGCTTCCCTGTGAAGTTGAGAATAGTTACGTTCGGCCGCACTCAATGTACTGGAAACGAACATTACTGGCCGTTCCACACCATCTATAATATGAGATAACACTCCTCCAACTCCATACGGACTAGCATCTGCTGATACAATAATAGGTTTTTTTCGGATCATAATGTGTTAATATGTGAATATTATTTACCAAACTTTTACTATGTTGAAAACACTTACTGTGTTTATCCTTCCATCTCCATGGCACATTTTCCTTCGTTAATTCAAATAAAGGTTGCAGTTTACTCGATAAATTGGGAATACATTTATTGTAATAATTGATCATCCCTAAATATGATTTTAACTGAGTTTTGTTAGTAGGTTCAGGAGCACCTACAACTGCATCAACCTTCTGCGGACTTGGGACTATACCAGATTCATTAATCCGGTAACCCAAATAATCAATTTCTGATTTAAACCATTCACACTTGTCTAAATTTACTTTAACGTTATACTCCAATAATCTGTCTAATACCTTAACCAGATTATTCTTACAGTCATCTTCTGACTTCCCGCCAATTAAGATGTCATCAAAATACACTTGGACATCATCAATGCCCCTTAATACCCTATATATGAGAGAACAAAAGATTTGTGGTGCTGTTTTAAGACCAAAAACAAGTCTCGTAAATTGAAACAAGCCAATATGTGTATTTACGGTAAGTAACTCTCTTGAACGCTCCGAAACAGCAACTTGTAAATAGGCTCCTGTTAGATCAAGCTTAGTAAAAACTTTCCATCCTGCCATTGATGCTAGTATATCATCTATGCGTGGAATCGCACTGTGTTCCATTTCCACAAACTTATTAACCGTTCTCTTACAGTTAACACACAGTCTAATTGAACCATCCCCTTTATTTACAATAACAAGTGGACTGGCCCAATTACTTCTTGTTACTGGCACTAATACACCTTCGTCACATAACCTGCGAATTTCGGTCTCTACTTTAGATTTTAATCCATATGGAACAGTATTTGCTTTACAAAATATTGGATATGAATCATTTTTCAATACTATTTCCGCTTTAAAATTTCTTATGACCGAATCATTCGATTTAGTAAAAATTTCATTATACTTTTCCAAAAATTCCATTTTATTAGATTTTAATTCAGACTTTATAATATTTACATTCCCTTCTTCTTGTTTCACAATATTAGAAGTTTCTTCAGAACCAAACATTTTACAATATTCATATTCAATAAAAAACTTTTCCCATCCACAAAATATTTCATTTAACCAATTACGGCCCAATAATGAAAAAAAAAAATACTTCAGTATTCAAAACTATTAACTTCAAGTAAAAATTGTGGTTCTTAAATTTTACATTAACCATTAATTCTCCAAAGGTTTCAACTGTATCTCCAGAAATTAATTTATATGATTTAGATTCATTAAAAATTTTCAATTTAGGAAAATATTTATAATAATCTTTCTTATGAATTACTGTAACTACCGCCCCTGAATCTACTTCAAATTTTATGTTTATACTCTCAACACACAATTCAATCTTGAGCGGTTTAATTTTAAGAGATGAGATGTTGTTTAAGCAATTAAAACTGGTTTCTTCTTCGTCTCCTTTAGAATCATCTTCTAAACTCTTAATTTTCAATTGTTCCTTCCTTTTCTTACAAAATTTTTGCATATGCCCTTGCTTACCACAAAAAAAACATACAATATTCTTATAATAATTTTGTTTCCCGTTATGTTCTGTGGTGTTATAGCTTCTGGATGACTTATTCATTACTGCGCTGCTTCGATGTTCTGCTCGCTCATCTCTTCTTGGTGAGTCATACCATTTTTTTTTAACATAGTTGAGTTTTACATCTTCCTCTTCATCTTTGATCATCTCTACGTTTGTTGTTGTTAATTCGACAGCATTAGCTAACTCGATTGCTCTTTCAAATTTGTTTAAATTGCTCTCACTTAAAAGTTTTTGTTGTATTTTTTCGTCACCAACTCCACAAACAAATTGAATTATCAATGCTCTATTTAAAAAATCACCAAATTCACAATATTGTGCTTGTTGTTTAAGATCGATCACAAAATCTGCCAAATTTTGACCCATTGTTCTACTGGTTTTGAAGAATTTATAGCATTCAGCAATAATATTTCTTTTGGGTTTCAAATGATTTTGTAACTTAGCTATCAATTCGGTGTAAGAAAAATCGTCTTCTGTTTTAGGAGAAGTTAAGGACACAATAATCTTGTATAACTCTGCACCACCAAAGCTGCATAAGAAACCGACCTTTTCTGAATCTTTAACAGCATTCAATTTAAATAAATGGTCTAGTCTTCGAACGTATAAACTAAAATCGTCTCCTAATATAAAAGGGTCAGCCGTACCGATAAATTTAGCCATTTCCACTTCTTCATTAAAACTTTCGTCTTTATTTTTCTCGTCTTTCACCATTAGCCTCGTCGCCAATGTTATAATTGAAACAAGCGTGATCGAGTTCACTGAAAGACTGCTTTATTATACATAAGAGAATTCTTTATATACATGAAAGTAGTAACTTATGATAGTGTAACTAAGAGAGCTTACATATTTAAGAGAGTTTAAACAATTATAATAACTTACTTTTAAATACATAACAACTAGAACTGAACTAGAACTGAACTAGAACTGAACTAGAACTGAACTAGAACTGAACTAGAACTGAACTAGAACTGAACTAGAACTGAACTAGAACTGAACTAGAACTGAACTAGAACTGAACTAGAACTGAACTAGAACTGAACTAGAACTGAACTAGAACTGAACTAGAACTAGTGTATCAAATTGTCTCTACAGTGTCACTCTAAAATACCCACTGTCACTTAATCCACCGCATAGATATGACAAAGTCTCATCGCGTGAATTCATGTTTTGTTGCACAAATTTCATACATACATCACAAGCCAAAAATAATTAATGACATTTGGTGTCAGTTACAAACCTTAAAACATGAAATCAAAAAAGATTTCGTTTTAAACAAAAACAATTTTAGAATACAAGCGAATTATTTTGTCACTTCTCATTGGCCATGATGATAAAGTAGTCGTAGTTGTAGAAGCGATGGCATGTGAAGAAAAAAAATCATGTTGTATGACAAGATAAACAATAAAAACTGACACTGAAGCAGCAGCAGCAACAGCAATTGACACTGAAACAAAAAAATAAAAGAAACACAAGTGATAGTTGTTGTAAATTGTTGCAAAAGAAATATAGACAAGAGATTGTAGGTTTTGTTATTGTTGTTTTTATTTACCCCCCAAAGGCAGCATGTAACAATAAGTCAATAAGTTAAAAGAAAACATTACTTAACTCGAATTTTTGCGAATACCAGTATAATTGTCAAACAAAAAATGTCAATGTTAAAAAAGACAGAGAGAGAAATATAAATAAATAATGAAATATGCTCAATGTCAAATCCTTATAACCTAAAAAAACTCCTTTAAGGGGGAAAAACAACTTAAAAAGGCGTTACTGCTGCTAAATAAATTGAACATTTGTTAAGAATTCAGACCGATAATTTCAAAAACAAACTTCGCACATTACATTTTGTCAAAATGCTTTACAATTAGACAAAAACACCTAAGCAAAAAATTGCAAATACACATTTTCCTTATGGAAAAACTCAACAATACAGTTTGTATGGGTACTTGGGAAGCTATAGAAGCCACCAATATATTTACCTTTTGATTTATGTAAGAGTGTGTTAGTTTCAGGATAATATATTATGCTTGTTAAGTACTTTCCCATAACATCACAATCCTCATCATCGTCATTATTATCATCACCATCGTTGTCATTTGATTTCACATTTATCCTTATTTTTTCTCTCACCCACAATTTGACACCTTCTCTAAATCGCATTATATGCGCTTGATTAGGTTCATTATTATTGCATGGTTATTTCTCTTTTATTTATTTATTTGCTTCTGCTTGTTGTTGTAGTTGTCACTCTTTGAACTTCCTGCTTTTGCAGTTACTTAAAATAAAACTCTTTCTTCTCGTTTCAGTATTTCACCCAAAGCAACCATCCCTCTTTGTTAGCTCTTCCTAGTAACTGATATTTGGTAGTTTTGCTGTTGTTTTTATTCCTTAACTTCATTTTAACATTATCATCCTTCTTCTAATATAATTTTGTTGTAGTTTTTTTTCTCACTGTTACCATTTGCCGTTTGACATTTCTTTTGCACTCTGGTGTGGAAATGATAAAGTGTTTGTGAGTGAATAGTATCGTTTGAATTTCATAAATTTTACCGGATATCAAAGAAAAGTTATGTTATGTCTTATGTTGTAGGTGTTTACATACATAAAATATATTGTTTTAAGAAGGAAAAATAAATAAAACATAGAAGGGAGTAGAGATATTGAGGAAAAAACAGAAGATTTTGCAGTGACGGATCAAAGAGAATTTTGAAACATAACCATAACTAATTCACTTTTAGTTCAGTTCTAGCTCGGTTCTAGTTCAATTCTAGTTCAGTTCTAGTTCAGTTCTAGTTCAGTTCTAGTTCAGTTCTAGTTCAGTTCTAGTTCAGTTCTAGTTCAGTTCTAGTTCAGTTCTAGTTCAGTTCTAGTTCAGTTCTAGTTCAGTTCTAGTTCAGTTCTAGTTCAGTTCTAGTTCTAGTTCTAGTTCTAGTTCAGTTCTAGTTCTAGTTCAGTTCTAGTTCAGTTCTAGTTCAGTTCTAGTTCAGTTCTAGTTCAGTTCTAGTTCAGTTCTAGTTCAGTTCTAGTTCAGTTCTAGTTCTAGTTCTAGTTCAGTTCTACTTCAGTTCTAGTTCAGTTCTAGTTCAGTTCTAGTTCCGTTCTAGTTCAGTTCTAGTTCAGTTCTAGTTCAGTTCTAGTTCAGTTCTAGTTCAGTTCTAGTTCAGTTCTAGTTCAGTTTCTAGTTCAGTTCTAGTTCAGTTCTAGTTCAGTTCTAGTTCAGTTCTAGTTCAGCTCTAGTTCAGTTCTAGTTCAGTTCTAGTTCAGTTCTAGTTCAGTTCTAGTTCAGTTCTAGTTCAGTTCTAGTTCAGTTCTAGTTCTAGTTCAGTTCTAGTTCAGTTCTAGTTCAGTTCTAGTTCAGTTCTAGTTCAGTTCTAGTTCAGTTCTAGTTCAGTTCTAGTTCAGTTCTAGTTCCAGTTCTAGTTCAGTTCTAGTTCAGTTCTAGTTCTAGTTCAGTTCTACTTCAGTTCTAGTTCAGTTCTAGTTCAGTTCTAGTTCAGTTCTAGTTCAGTTCTAGTTCAGTTCTAGTTCAGTTCTAGTTTCAGTTCTAGTTCACTTCTAGTTCAGTTCTAGTTCAGTTCTAGTTCAGTTCTAGTTCAGTTCTAGTTCAGTTCTAGTTCAGTTCTAGTTCAGCTCTAGTTCAGTTCTAGTTCAGTTCTAGTTCAGTTCTAGTTCAGTTCTAGTTCAGTTCTAGTTCAGTTCTAGTTCAGTTCTAGTTCAGTTCTAGTTCAGTTCTAGTTCAGTTCTAGTTCAGTTCTAGTTCAGTTCTAGTTCAGTTCTAGTTCAGTTCTAGTTCAGTTCTAGTTCAGTTCTAGTTCAGTTCTAGTTCAGTTCTAGTTCAGTTCTAGTTTAGTTCTAGTTCAGTTCTAGTTCAGTTCTAGTTCAGTTCTAGTTCAGTTCTAGTTCAGTTCTAGTTCAGTTCTAGTTCAGTTCTAGTTCAGTTCTAGTTCAGTTCTAGTTCAGTTCTAGTTCAGTTCTAGTTCAGTTCTAGTTCAGTTCTAGTTCAGTTCTAGTTCAGTTCTAGTTCAGTTCTAGTTCAGTTCTAGTTCAGTTATAGTTCAGTTATAGTTCAGTTCTAGTTCAGTTCTAGTTCAGTTAGTCAGTTCTAGTTCAGTTCTAGTTCAGTTCTAGTTCAGTTATAGTTCAGTTATAGTTCAGTTCTAGTTCAGTTCTAGTTCAGTTCTAGTTCAGTTCTAGTTCAGTTCTAGTTCAGTTCTAGTTCAGTTCTAGTTTCAGTTCTAGTTCAGTTCTAGTTCAGTTCTAGTTCAGTTCTAGTTCAGTTCTAGTTCAGTTCTAGTTCAGTTCTAGTTCAGTTCTAGTTCAGTTCTAGTTCAGTTCTAGTTCAGTTCTAGTTCAGTTCTAGTTCAGTTCTAGTTCAGTTCTAGTTCAGTTCTAGTTCAGTTCTAGTTCAGTTCTAGTTCAGTTCTAGTTCAGTTCTAGTTCAGTTCTAGTTCAGTTCTAGTTCAGTTCTAGTTCAGTTCTAGTTCAGTTCTAGTTCAGTTCTAGTTCAGTTCTAGTTCAGTTCTAGTTCAGTTCTAGTTCAGTTCTAGTTCAGTTCTAGTTCAGTTCTAGTTCAGTTCTAGTTCAGTTCTAGTTCAGTTCTAGTTCAGTTCTAGTTCAGTTCTAGTTCAGTTCTAGTTCAGTTCTAGTTCAGTTCTAGTTCAGTTCTAGTTCAGTTCTTGTTCAGTTCTAGTTCAGTTCTAGTTCAGTTCTAGTTCAGTTCTAGTTCAGTTCTAGTTCAGTTCTAGTTCAGTTCTAGTTCAGTTCTAGTTCAGTTCTAATTCAGTTCTAGTTCAGTTTTAGTTCAGTTCAAGTTCTGTTCAAGTTCTGTTCTAGTTCTGTTCTAGTTCTGTTCTAGTTCTGTTCTAGTTCTGTTCTAGTTCTGTTCGAGTTCTGTTCTAGTTCTGTTCTAGTTCTGTTCTAGTTCTGTTCTAGTTCTGTTCTAGTTCTGTTCTAGTTCTGTTCTAGTTCTGTTCTAGTTCTGTTCTAGTTCTGTTCTAGTTCTGTTCTAGTTCTGTTCTAGTTCTGTTCTAGTCCTGTTCTAGTTCTGTTCTAGGTCTGTTCTAGTTCTGTTCTAGTTCTGTTCTAGTTCTGTTCTGTTCTGTTCTGTTCTGTTCTAGTTCTGTTCATGTTCTGTTCATGTTCTGTTCATGTTCTGTTCATGTTCTGTTCATGTTCTGTTCATGTTCTGTTCATGTTCTGTTCATGTCCTGTTCATGTTCTGTTCATGTTCTGTTCATGTTCTGTTCTAGTTCTATTCTAGTTCTGTTCTAGTTATTATCTAGTTCTATTCTAATTTTGTTCTGAATTCAAACTTAAGGCTTAGGCTATTTTCTAAACGTCATTAGTCTTAAATACCTCATAATGTCTCTTTGGCGTATGAGTAATATTAATTATTGTATATTTTGTATTTTAAAGAATTTTCAATCATTATTTACTTTAAAATCTATTGTCAAATTTTTCTTATTATTTAGTTAACATAACATTTTTAAAACTTTTTATTGGCTTATATGCTTTTGCAATCATTTATTTGGCGAAGAATTACCAAAATACCGTTCAATGGCATTTTCATGTTTGATTTATTTCACTTGGCAAACGAATATCGTAAACACCTTAATAAATATTAGAAGGCACTGGAGGAAATAAGCCAATAACCTTAAATAAATGCCAAGAATAGAAAGAAAATTAAGAATTAAAAACTACGTCACTGTAATATTATGGATGTAGATGATGAAATTGTTGTAGTAAACATGGATTTGTGCAGTGATGGACACGCAAAGCTAACAGGGGACGAAAGGAAATGATTGTTTACAATGTTTAAGGGGAAACAAAATTTACTATTTCGTAGTTTTAGGCTTACGATAGAGTTGTGTTGATACTCTTGATACTTTTTTGATACTCTTTAGGCCGACCACTGATCTAATCTAAAGGATAAAGTAACTTAAAATAACAATCATAAAATTATGAACGTGTACTTGTATCAATACAGACAGTATTGTTTTTTCCTGTAATATGTACAATTGGCTTTTTTTTGGCAACATATGGCCAAAGGTTTTGCTTCCTTTTTTATATTTTTTTTTTTTTTTTTTGGGATATTTCAGGAGTCGGTGAGAAATCAATGACTTACAAAAATTGTCTAAACAATATAAAGAAAAATTATGAGTATTTTGTTGTTGTTGTACTTTTAAATAAATAATAAACAATCTGATTTCTGGTCCTGTAACCTGCCTAGTGTCGTGTGTGCTAACAGCATTTCCTACCCTTTTCTTGCACTTTATCTGTTTGCCGATTTAAAAACTAATCCTTTGGGAAAACTCTACTCTAGTTTAGTGTTTTTCCTTTTTTTTTCGCTCTCAAAGTTGACAATGTTAACGAGCCGTTGATTTTTCATATCCGTTGGAATAAAATTTGACAGTTTTCGTTTTTTTTTTCAAAACAATGTGTTGCCACTTTTTGTTGGGGGGAAACAGTAGTTTAACCTGTAACACTAAAAAAATCATTTTAAATTCAAAGCACCATCATCATTTACAATAAGCTTACATGCATCTAAAAATAAATAGTAAACAACAATTTCGATGGGAGCTACCATTCTCTGCTCCCCCTAGAGCAAAGCCACCTAAACCAATTCAAATATCCACCAATGCCAGCACAAATACTTGTGACATTTGAAAAAAAAGTTTGAAAAATTTTAAACGACCACAAACACCGTTTAAACATGTTGCTTTTTCATGCATATTTTTAGGCAAAATAGAGAAAAAAAGGCAACAACAATGCAAAGGATTCATTGAATCCTGTTCAAATGCAAAAAATATAAATGACGGGGATTTTATGCTGGCATTCAGTGTAACTTGCATGGTAAATTTTGAGGTTTCTGTAACCATCTAACCATACAACAAACCCCTCTACATACAACCAGTTTGCAAATTTAAAAAAAATCGTCCACCATTAGAAAACTGCTCTTTTATCCGTTTCCTGTTTTAAACAAACCCCCCTCGCAACATTTAATTCGTTAATGTTTTCATATTGTTATCCTTTCGCCTGCTCAAAAAAAAAAAAAAAAACAACAAACCTTAACACCGACACCCACTCAAAAAAAGGATTTGCGTTTGATTCTAAGCACCACATATCATGAGGGTCTTATTGACACTGAAATGAAAACAAACAACAAAATAAAATTTCTCTAAAAGATAAAGTTTTTCTATTTTTTTGTTTGGTCCAAAGTAAAAGGGGTTTAGCAATTGCTATCTAATTGTTACAACAACTACGATGATGACGACGACGGGTGTGTAACAATTAGTTATGGAAGACTAAATGGCGTAAAATTTAATCAACTTTCAATTGTTAAACATCCGGTGGCAAAACAAATGTTTGCAGAAAATTAAAAAAATCTAAATTTTAAATATAGAAATTAAAGGGAAAAACTAAAGCAAAAGTCTAGTTTAAAAATAGTAAAAAATGCTGTAATGTGGAAAAAGTTGCTCAAACATAGAGCAACATTTGATAACAGAAGTTGCTTTAAACTAGAAAAAGTTGCTCTACACCAGAGCCAGTTTTTATAGCAAAAGTTGCTCTACACTACAGCAAGTTTTTATTGAATGAGTTGCTTTATACTAGAGCAAGTTTTCATAGAAAAAAGTTGCTCTGACAGAGAACAACTTTTTATAAATAAAGTTGCTCTACATTAGAGAAAAAGTTGCTCTACTCCAGAGCAAGTTTTTATAGAAAAAGTTGCTCCACACTAGAGCAAGTTTTTATAGAAAAAGTTGCTCCACACTAGAGCAAGTTTTTATAGAAAAAGTTGCTCCACACTAGAGCAAGTTTTTCTATAAAAAGTTATTCTACACTAAGGCAAGTTTTATAGAGAAAGGTGCTCTACTCTAGAGCACGAAAAAAGTGGCTCTGACAGACAGCAAGTTTTCATAGGAAAAAGTTGCTCGGACAGAAAGCTAGTTTATATAGAAAAAGTTGCTATACACTAGAGAAAAATTTTATAGAAAAAGTTGCTCTACACTAGAGCAAGTTTTTATAGAAAATGTTGCTCTGGTCTAGAGCATGTTTTTATAGAAAAAGTGGCTCTGGTCTACAGCAAGTTTTTATAGAAAAAGTTGCTCTGGAGTAGAGCAAGTTTTTATAGAAAAAGTTGCTCTGGAGTAGAGCAAGTTTTTATAGAAAAAGTTGCTCTGGAGTAGAGCAAGTTTTTATAGAAAAAGTTGCTCTGGAGTAGAGCAAGTTTTTATAGAAAAAGTTGCTTTGGAGTAGAGCAAGTTTTTATAGAAAAAGTTGCTCTGGTCTAGAGCGAGTTTTATATAAAAAGTTGCTCTGGTCTAGAGCAAGTTTTTATAGAGAAAGTTGCTCTGGTCTAGAACAAGTTTTTATAGAGAAAGTTGCTCTGGTCTAGAACAAGTTTTTATAGAGAAAGTTGCTCTGGTCTAGAGCAAGTTTTTATAGAAAAAGTTGATATGGTCTAGAACAAGTTTTTAAGAATAAGTTGCTCTGGTCTAGAGAAAGTTGCTCTAGTCAGGAACTAGTTTTTTTATAGAAAAAGTTGCTCTAGTCTAAGGAAGACTAGATCTAGACTAGATCAAGTTTGTACAAAAAACGTATATATATATAAATTTCTGTCATTTGTCTTTTTCCGATTTCGTCGCTTGACAATAATATTTTATGGCAAAATCTATAAAAATTATAGTCAATTTTTTTACATTTTTTTTCTTTGTCAAACGATATGGCACACATAAAAATCTATTCTTATTTTTTCCTCCATTGTTCCAACAAATAGCCCCAAGCATTTTCTACATATTAGACCATATTTATGAGAATTTTTCACACATCATTGTAATAATCAACATCATAATAATACTCAACGTCGTCGTCGTCATTCATCGCACTAAATATTAAACAATCCCTTTTTATTCAAGATGAACAGATTTTTATGAAACCAGCAAATACTAGATGACGACCGACCATAACGAGTCATCATAAAGGCCTTCTTTCTTCTTTTATGACACATGAGCATAAAATGAGAGCAACAAAGGCTATCAAAACGTCCACCATCAACCAACCAACCTTCCATCCATCTAAATATTTGGCAAGCAGGAAGGCAGTTTGGTTGGTAGTCTATGTACTTCAATACTTTGGGGCAAAAGAAACAAAAAGGTGTCACTGTTGATATGCGCACAAGACTTTGATGTGTTTTTTCCTGCATGTTCCAGCATTACTTTTGGTATTGTGATAATGAGTATGATGCTTTTACTGTTGTTTTAGTTATTTTTCTATTACTTTTGATACTGCTGCTGGCGTTAGTTGCGGTGCTGATGATGATTTACAGTCACCAGCCAATTGCAGTTATATTAAAGAAGGGGAATTTAGAAATAAATAATGGGACCAACTTGTTACGAGCAACTTTTTCTACGAGTTACTCTAGACTAGAGCAACAATCCTGTGAAAACTAGATCAAGACTAAAGAAAAATTTCTATGAAACCTAGTTCTAGACTAGTTCAACACTTCCTATAAAAACTTGATCTACACCAGAGCAACTTTTTCTATAAAAACTTGTTCTACACCAGAGCAACTTTTTCTATAAAAACTTGCTCTAAACCAGAGCAGCTTTTTTTATAAAAACTTGCTCTACACCAGAGCAACTTTTTCTATAAAAACTTGCTTTACACCAGAGCAACTTTTTTCATAAAAACTTGTTCTACACCAGAGCAACTTTTTCTATAAAAACTTGCTCTACACCAGAGCAACTTTTTCCATAAAAACTTGTTCTACGAGAGCAACTTTTTCTATAAAAACTTGCTCTACACCAGAGAAACTTTTTCTATTACAACTTGCTCTTCACTAAAGTAACTTTTTCTATAAAAACTTGATCTACACCAGAGCAACTTTTTCCACAAAAACTTGCTTTACACCAGAGCAACTTTTTCCATAAAAACTTGTTCTACACCAGAGCAACTTTTTCCATAAAAACTTGTTCTACTAGAGCAACTTTTTCTATAAAAACTTGCTCTACATCAGAGCAACTATTTTTATAAAATCTTGCTCTAAACCAGATGAACTTTTATTATAAAAACTTGTTCTACACAAAAGCAACTCTTTCTACAAAAACTTGCTCTACACCAGAGCAACTTTTTCTACAAAAACTTGCTCTACACCAAAGCAACTTTTTCTATAAAAACTTGCTCTACATCAGCGCAACTTTTTCTATAAAAACTTGCTCTACATCAGAGCAACTATTTTTACAAAATCTTGCTCTAAACCAGAGCAACTTTTTTTATAAAAACTTGCTCTACACCAGACCAACTTTTTCTATAAAAACTAGCTCTACACCAGAGCAACTTTTTCTATAAAGACTTGCTTTACACTAGAACAACATTTTCTATAAAACTTGCTATAGACTAGAGCAATTTTTAATATAAAAGCTTGCTTTAAACCAGAGCAGCTTTTTCTATAAAAACTTGTTCCAGATTAAAGCAACTTTTTCTATAAAAACTTTCTCTAGACTAGAGCGACTTTTTCTATAAAAACTGCCTTTAAACCAGAGCAACTTCTTCTATAAAAACTTGCTCTAATCTAGAGCAACATTTTCCATAAAAACTTCAGTTGGCCCCGTTATTCCTTAGTGACATGTGACAGTTTATCATTTATTTGTTTTTTTTTCTCTAACTATTTGCTTTTCTAAGCTACTTGTCATAATATTTTGACAAAATAAAAGACTTGTTTCTGTTTGTTGTATTTTATTTGTGACATAATCATACGTAGTACAATAATAACAACAACAATAACTGATATTGTTTGACATACAGGAGGATGGCTAGATGGTCTCCTGAACAAAGGATTGTAAATATTAACACATATACTTAAACGTAAAAAATGCCATGATAAAAATTCTTGTTTTCTTTATTAGTGTATGAGTTTAGGTCATATGACAGTGTGTGTGTGATTGAGAGAGAGTGCGATTGCAATGTATGTGAACAAATGTTTAGTTTTATTTTAATAAACCATCATTATGATACTCCTATGCTTGATGGTTGTAGACATTATTTTGTTGTTTGTCTTCGCCTGTGATTTTTTCAACAAAAAAAAAAAAAAAAAACATTTTAGTTTTATTTTGCAACAGACATAAACCGTATGTTAACGCTTCAATGATTACAAATCGCAAATGATTTTGACGCAGCTCTGTGGCAGCCAACGGGCAGCGAAGCGTTAACTGAAGCGTTAGCAGTAACGTTTCTAAAATTCTCAACAATAATAGAAAACAACACACACGTTTGAAGGAATATTCTTCTGTTTATGTTGTTTTGCAGAGATGTACGAATGAGCTCTGTGATGACACCATAATGATGAGAACGATGTTGTGTGTTTGATGATGATTATGATGCCAACATTTCTATCAACATCATCAGCGTCAACGTGCAACAAAAACTTTACATTATGTTCACTCACAGCCAGCGAAGAAATATCATTATAATACAATTGTTTATTCTGTTAGAAATATTATCGGCATTTGGTTTTGTTTTTTTTTCTATGGATATTTTTTGTTTGAAGATTCAATAAGGCACAGTGGTTAAGACTAGAAAAATTTAAAATTTTTCTCAAAAATGTTGCTCTAGTTTGAAGCAAGTTTTTATCAAAAAAGTTGCTATAGTCTAGAGCAAGTTTTTTATAGAAAAAGTTGCTCTAGTCTAGAGCTAGTTTAGATCAAGTTTTTATAGAAAAAGTTGCTATAGCTTGGAGCAAGTTTTAATCAAAAAAGTTGCTCTAGTCTAGAGTAAGTTTTTTATAAAGTTGCTCTAGTCTATCGCAAGTCCTAATAGAAAAAGTTGTTCTAGTCTAGAGCAGTTTTCTTGCTCTAGGCTAGAGCAGTTGCTTTTATAGAAAAAGTTGCTCTAGTCTAGAGCAAGTTTTTATAGAAAAAGTTGCTCTAGTCTAGAGCAAGTTTTTATAGAAAAAGTTGCTCTAGTCTGGAGCAAGTTTCTATAGAAACAGTTGCTTTAGTCTAGAGCAAGCTTTTATAGAAAAAGTTGCTCTAGTCTAGAGCAAGTTTTTTATAGAAAAAGTTGCTCTAGTTTAGAGCCAGTTTTTATAGAAAAAGTTGCTCTAGTCTAGAGCAAGAATTTGTTCTATTCTAGAGAAAATTTTTATAGAAAAAGTTGCTCTAGACTAGAGCACATTTTGATAGAAAAAGTTGCTCTGGACTAGAGCAAGTTTTTATAGAAAAAGTTGCTCTAGACTAGAGCAAGTTTTTATAGATAAAGTTGCTTTAGTTTAGAGTAATTTGTATAGAAAAAGTTGCTCTAATCTAGAGCAAGTTTTTATAGAAAAAGTGGCTGTAGTCTAGAGCAATTTTTTATGGAAAATACTGCTCTAGTCTAGAGCAAGTTTTTATAGAAAAAGTTGCTCTTATTTAGAGCAAGTTTTTATAGAAAAAGTTGCTTTAATCTAGAGCAAGTTTTTATAGAAAAAGTTGCTTTAATCTAGAGCAAGTTTTTATAGAGAACGTTGATCTAGTTTAGAGCAAGTTTTTTATAGAAAAAGTTGCTCTAGTCTAGAGCAAGTTTTATAGAAAAAGTTGCTCTTGTCAAAGTTTTTTATAGAAAATGTTGTTCTAGTCTAGAGCAGTTTTCTTGCTCTAGGCTAGAGCAGTTGCTTTTATAGAAAAAGTTGCTCTAGTCTAGAGCAAGTTTTTATAGAAAAGGTTGCTCTAGTCTAGAGCAAGCTTTATAGAAAAAGTTGCTCTTGTCTAGGGCAAGTTTTTATAGAACTTGCTGTAGTCCAATCAAATTTTTCACATTTTCTTCCCACTGTTGTCTAATATGTTGGAACAACTTACTTTTATGTTTGTTGTTGGGGTTACATTGTATTTGTGTTACAGTTAAATTTAATCGTTTGCTGCAAAATTTTTGGTTAAATATTTTCAATTCAAACATATCTTTAACTTCGCGTCTTTTTACCTACACAGTGGTTTCGATAGAAAAAATTTTGATCTAATATAACCAAAATGGTTATAAATTAGTAAAAAGTTATAAGTAGACATTTAAATGAGAAATCAAAGATGTTATTAGGGTCCTTGATTAGGTGCAGATCGGTCCCTATGTTCTACATCTTATTGACAGTGCATTTTAGGAAGTGTTTGTACATGTGTGTTTGTGTCTTTTAAGATTCCTTGAAGGATATGTGTTTTTATGGTTTACAGATTTGTTATTGTATTTTTCACAGTTGTTGTTGTTTTTTTTCCTTTCCTTATAAATTGTATTGAATGTATTTGTTTTTCCTCCTTTTTGGCTGGTGGCTGTTAATACTGGCACTCACTGGTCTATTTTTTTTGTTTATTATACTATTTGTTTTTGTTGTTGTAGTTATTGCGTTAAAAAGGAAACATACGTTTTGGTAACACAAGCAACCACTACTACTGATACTGCTACTGCCACTGCAGTGTCATTCAGCTAACGGTGAAAAAACAAATAATCTCAGTCTCAGTTACCGCAGTGTAGTTGAAGCCGCGTCAGGACGAGAGTGTCACATGCCTTAAGCCATTTGTGTTATAGTTATTGTGTGCGAATGTGAATGTATGTTGGTTTGCTGGTATTTGTTTTGTTTTTATTTCTTCCTTTCAAAATGTTGCCGTATTTTGTGATTGTGTTTTTTTTTTCACTTTGTATTTCGCCACTGTTCACATGTTCACTTTGCCGGTTTTAACAAGGAATTTAGAAGAACCCATTGCTGGCTGCCAGTTAGACTGCTGCTGCTGTTGCCTGCTACTGTTACTGTTGTCTTTTACAGCTTTTTCTTCTTTTCCCCCGTGTGTGTGTGTGCATTAGACCATTATTAGTCAGTTAAGATTTTTTCAATTCTTATATCATTGTTGTTGCTATTATGTATTATTATAATGGTTGTTGTTTTTGCTATTCCCTGCCATTTTATTATGTTCAAACGACAAACGAACTGTATCAACGAAGGAACGCATTCATTTAAAAATTGTGAAACAATTCAGTCGTTTATTCCTTCGATTCATTCAGTCACTCATTCATTCATCTCACTTTTACAATACAAGTACAAAACGTCGGATTTTCTATATTATTGTCTCTCTTGTCGGTCGTCTTTACTTGTTTTAATTAATCGCCGCTTGTTATTGTTGTTGTCATTTGAAAAAAAAAAAAAAAAAAACGTGCGCGCCAAAGTTAAAAGTTCATTGGACAATAAAAAATCTTGAATTCATTAGAAATTTGTGTTAGAAAAAGGATTAAATTAAAAACAATTGTGACTATTTTCTCGGTGGGTTTCAGTTAATTGTTGTTGAGTTTTTTTTTGTGCTAAAAGTGCAAGTGTTTTGATTTGTTAAAAACAATAAAAAATTAAAAGGAGAAATTAAACCAAAAAATAAACAAAGTTTTAAATAATTTTTAAAAAATGTGTTGCCAGTGTGAAAAATTATATTAAATTATAAAAAAAATTTTTTAGACTAGAGCAACTTTCTCTATAAAAATTCGCTTTTTCTATAAAGACTTGCTCTAAAATAGAGCAACTTTTTCTATAAAAACTTGTTCTAAACTAGAGCTACTTTTTCTACAAAAACTTGCTCTAAATAAGAGCAACTTGTTGTATGAAACTTGCTTTAGACCAGAGGAACTTTTTCTATATAAACTTCCTCTAAACTAGGGCAACATTTTCTGTAAAAACTTGCTATAAAATAGAGCAACTTTATCTTTGAAACTTGTTGTAAACTAGAGCAACTTTTCTATGAAACTTGCTCTAAACTAGAGCAACTTTTCTATAAAAACTTGCTCAAGATTAGAGCAACTCCTTCTATAAAAAACTTGCTCTAGATTAGAGCAACTTTTTCTATAAAAAACTTGCTCTAGATTAGAGCAACTTTTTCTATAAAAAAAACTTGCTCTAGATTAGAACAACTGTTTCTATAAAAAACTTGCTCTAGACTAGAGCAACTTTTTCTATAAAAACCTGCTCTAAACTAGAGCAACTTTTTCTATGAAACTTGCTCTAGACTTCAGCAGTTTTTTCTGTAAAAAACTTGCTCTAGACTACATAGTTCCCCAAATTTCAAAGGTAAAATAAAATCTTTTTAATATTTTCATCTTTTTATTAGTTAGGAAGCGATTTATGTCAAAAAATTACAATTGGGAATTTTGGGTATTTTTAAAAATTTTTTAGGAATTCCAAATTTTGTATTTTTCCTCAGAAAAAATACTACAAAGTATAAAAAAAAAAGTGCCAAAGTATTTGGATTTAAAAATTTGTGAGAATTGTGACTTTTGGACATATGAAATAACTTCCCGAGAAATTGCAAATTCCAAATTTTTTTTGGGAATTCAAATTTGTTTAATTAAAAAGTGTCATAGATTAAGACTTATAAAAGAGTTTGAAAATTTAAGATGTATTGTTGTATGCCTTGTTAATAACTTCCCTTGAAATAGGAAATTTTGAAATTTTATTTGGGAATTTAAAATTTTCGGATTTTTCTGAAAATGAAAGTAACCTTAACTATGAAAATAGCAAAAATTTTATTATCTGTGTGATTTTAATAACATCCCTTGCAATTAGAAATTTTGGATATTTTGAAATTTTATTTGGGAGTTTAAATTTTTGTAATTTTTATAATAGAAAATAACATTAAATATGAAAATAGCTAAAATGTTGTCATTTGTGCATTTTTAATAACTTCCCCTAAAATTGGAAATTTTGAAATTTTATTTGGGAATTTAAAATTTGTCGATTTTTTAAGAAATGAATAGTGTTTATAAAAAACCGACTTTTGGAAAAACCGGTTTTTCGGTTAACCGAAAATTAACCATTTCTAAAAAACCGGTTTGTCGGTTAACCGAGTATAAAAAACCGGTTAAACCGGTTAACCGAAATGTTTGGAAATCTTTAAAATATTATAATATATAGTTGAAAAATGTCATTTTGCGAAATATTATAAATTACTTAATAAGATATTTGCATTTTTTAGTATAGATATGTACATTAATATATCATAAGAAAACAAACTTATATAGATCTGAAGATATTATTGATTCGTTAGGTATATGGAAGTTGCCATACGAGGGATAAATTGACCATATATATCAATAGCAAAAATTATGCCCAGAACTATAAACAGTGTTCAGGTTCGCGATGATTGTCTCGACATAGACAGTGACCTCCCTCCACTCACTACGCCTGTGGTTGTTCAAATTACTGTGAATGACGCTTAGGAATATTGACAGGTGTCATTCTGACTTCCTGTCAATCAACCTAAGCGCCATTACAGTTTGTGAAAAACCCCAGCAGCATAAGTTCTCGGACGGCAACAACAATCCTTATGTTTCGATAAATAAAGTCCGTTTTGAGAACGTTTGAGAAACTTCTCGATTTTTACTATACTCACGCAGTAAACAAGTAAGTATATAGATAATATTTGTTTAACAATCTTAGGTCTGTTTTCATATGCACAAACGGAAAATAATGTTTAAAATTATCTATCCAAAATTTTTAAAAATCACAATAAAATATCAAAGAAAACATACAATTTTGTACTAAAAATTAGATTTTTTTGAAACCGGTTAACCGAGACTTAAAAACCGGATAACCCGGTTAACCGAAAACCAATGTTTTAAAAAACCGGTTTGCGAAAAACCGAAATATGCAATAAAAACCGGTTTTTCGGTTAACCGGTTAACCGGTTTATAAACACTAGAAATGAATGTCATAGAGTTTGATAATAACTTCCCCTGAAATGGGAAATTTTGATATTTTATTTGGGAATTACAATTTTTTCGATTTTTTCGAAGAAGATAATGTTATAGAGTTTGAAAATAGTAATAATTATGTTATTTGTGCCTTTTTAATAACTTCCCCTGAAATGGGAAATTTTGGATATTTTGAAATTTTATTTGGATATATAAAATTTTTCGATTTTTTGAAGAAAAATAATGTAATGGAATTTGAAAACGAAAAAAATGTTATTTTTTTGATTTTAATAACTTCCCTTGAAATGGGAAATTTTAGGTATTTTTGAAATTTTATTTGGGAATTTAAAATTTCTCGATTTTTTAAGAAATAATAGAGTTTAAAAATAATAAAAAACTGTTGTTATTTGCGTGATTTTAATAACTTCCCTGAAGTAGGAAATTTTGGGAATTTTTGAAATTTTATTTGGGAATTTAAAATTTTGCGATTTTTTCTAAATAAATAAGTGCCATAGCGCTTAAAAATAGCAAAAATATTGTTATTTGTGTGATTTTAATAACTTCCCCTGAAATGAGAAATTATGGATATTTGGGAATTTTAAATTTTGCGAATTTTTTTAAAGAAATAAGTGTCATAGAGCTTGAAAATATCAAAAATTTTGTTATTTTCATGGTTTAAATAACTTCCCCTGAAATTTAAAATTTTGGGTAGTTTTGAAATTTTATTTGGGAATTTATTTATTTTTTTTTTTTGATTTTTTGAATAAAAGAATGTCATAGAATTTAAAAATAGAAAAATGTTGTTATTTGTGTGATTTTAATGCCTTCCCTTGAAATAGGAAATTTTGGATATTTTGAAATTTTTTATGGGAATTTAAAATTTTTGAATTTTTCTGAAGAAATAAGTTGCATAGAACTTGAAAATAGCAAAAATGTTATTATTTTGGTGATTTTAATAACTTCCCTTGAAATAGGAATTTTAGGGCATTTTGAAATTTTATTTGGGAATTTAAAAATTTGGATTTTTTTTAAAGAAATAAGTTGCATAGAATTTGAAAATAGCAAAAATATTGTTATATTTGCAGTTTTTAAAACTTCCCTTGCAATTGGAAATTTTGGGTATTTTTAAATTTTTTTTGGAATTAATTTTTTTTTTGATATTTTCTAAAGGAAAAAGTTCTATGGTGTTTAAAGTTAGTTATATATATGTACTTTGCACATTTTTTACTAACTGTTACAGCATTGGGGAATTTTGGGTATTTTAAAATTTTATTTGGGAATTAAATTTTTTTCGCTTTCTGTGAAGAAAATAATGCCATAGATTTAGCATATAGCAAAAATTTTATTATTTGTGTGATTTTAATAACTTCCCCAGAAATAGGAAATTTTGGGTATTTTGAATTTTTTTTTGGGAATAAAATTTTTCACGATTTTTTTTTTTTTTTTTAAGTGAAAATTATTAGTATTTATTAACTTTTAGTCCTTAGACTAAAATTTTCCTATAATTTTACAAATTTCCCTTTACTAATTCCAAACATAATTTATTGCTTTTGCTTGACATCCTAATTGTAGTTTATTTGATCTCTATTTATCTCATTTACAAATTATACAGCATTTTTACATTCCAACCCCCCACTAATTATCACACCATAATAAAAAATAAATAAATTCTTATGTTTACAAAGAGATCGTTGAAAAAAAGAAAACAACAGCAAGTGATTAATTTCCTCTAATTAAAAACCACTTGAAATTCTTATATTGAATAAAAGGCGCCATACATACTCTTAAACCGCAAAATACAAACAAAATGCAAAAACAACAATTAGTAAAATGGAAAGAGTAGAAAAAGGACAAAATCAAAAACACAATTGATGACAATTTTTTGTGTGTAATTAATAATGCAGTGTTTGCTCTTTTATTAAACTCTCTCTTTTCTGTCTAGTTAAGGCAAAGAGATCTATACTTATTGATGACATAGTTGTTTTTGTACTGAGAGCCAGATGCTGCGAAAACAGCAACAACAACAACAGTATTATTTGAGATATGCAAAGATGCCACTGTTGCCAACTTTTTTCCCAAAAATATCGCTAAAGTCGACTGAAAAATAGCTAGAAAATAGCTAAATTCAAGACATTTTGAAAAATTTAGCGATAAATCGTCAAAATAATATTTATTATATGATTCTGAAAACAAATAGCTAAAAAAACTAGCTAAATTTTTCAGATTTTTCATATTATTCTAAAAAGTCAGCGATTTATCGCTAAAATCTATATACATACGTTGGAATGGGATAGTGATACAAACACATCTTATAACAAACACATAAGAGAATCTTTTTTTATGTTAAATATTTTCACTTTGGGTTAGGAAAAATGTCAAGTTGAGGTTAATTTCGATATGCGACCCTATACAGATTGC
Organism: Lucilia sericata; assembly: GCF_015586225.1. NCBI lineage: Eukaryota > Metazoa > Arthropoda > Insecta > Diptera > Calliphoridae > Lucilia > Lucilia sericata. Next base: position 41,419 of record NW_023995887.1, read on the forward strand.
TTTAGAAATGTTGTAAAGATAAATTGAATTTCGAAGTGCTGGCCTTTATGGATCGAGCAGGGTGACGATAACCATACGACCGTTGTAGTGTAGCAGACCAGGATCTCTGCTGGGAATCGAACCCACAACCCTCAGACTGACAGGCTAGCACACTACCAACTAGCCTACCGGGGCACCCAAGATTATTATTATACACTCCTTTTGTGGGAATTTTATCTGCAATATCGATATGCGGCCCTATACGCCTTAGAAATGTTGTAAATTTTTAGGACTTTATGGATCGATCCTCTCGTCACTTATTTCCAATGTTCACTAATTTTTAGAATTATGGTAAATTTTATTATCATAATTTTATTATCATTTACTAAAAGACTAGAATAATTAAATATTCGTTTTTTGAGTACAACAAAATATACCCCTTTTAAAGTTTTTCGTATAACTTTACCTGTACGCACAAATATTTGCTCCTAGTTATGTTCTTCAGAACATTCAAAATAAGTATAATACACACAGCTAAAACTCAAATAATTTACATTGAATGCATATTTTTATATACATACATATATGTAAATCGTCATTCGTAGCAACTTTTAAGCGATATTATCAAAATATAAATGAATAAAAAATGCCTTAAAATCTAAAGAAAATTCGCTAGATTTCCCGCTAATAGCTAAATCATATTTTTCCCCGCAAAATGGGATTAAAAATCGCTAGATTTGACGAGAAAATAGCTAAATTGGCAACAGTGAAAGATGCATATCTAAACACACAAAAACAAAACGACTAAACAAATAATAAATGATCAGTTATAAATAAACTTTTGCAACGTTAAGTAGCGCTATAAAATATAAAGAATATAAAAAAACAACGAATTAAATAATAGAGAAACCGATAAATAAACGGAAAATTTTTAAATATTTATATTAACAAGTGACAAAATTTTAATTAAATAATTAAAACAAAGTGTAAACAACTTAAAAAAAGGTGTGTAATAGGTAATTAAAATTTAAACATAAAAAGTTAAAATATGAGAAATGTTTTAAAAAGTAATGGGTTTTATTTATAAATTAAAACAATTGTTTTTTAACAAAATTTCTTAAACCTCGAAATCTTTCGCAGCCAAAAGCACGTGTAAATGTTTTATGAAAATTTAGCACAAACCGAAAAGAAACAATAAAAAAATTGTATTACAAATAACAAGTGTATTAATTTTGTCCAATCGTGATTTTGTTGTGACAACCGTTATGTCAATGTTAAACTTTTAAAACAAAACGAAAACAATTCAAAAAAAACATGAGAAAAACACGCGAGTTTTAAAACACAATGGGTTGAGTTAAAAAAAATAAATTTGCAAAATATTTAAACTTTTTTGTTAATTTTAAAAACTTTTTAAGAATTTTAGAAAAAATTAATAATATTTTGTATTTTTAATGTATTTTTATATGTATATGAAATTTTTTAAGCAAAAAATGTATAAAGGAAATTTTGGGTATTTTGAAATTTTATTTGGGAATTTAAAATTTTTCAATTTTTGTAAATTCCAGATTTTAAAGTTTTTTTTTTTAAGTAAAAAGTGTTTTATAGTGCCTGAAAAAGTGTTAAATTTGACATTAAAGCTTTTTTTAAAGCAAAATACATACTGTTTTGGGAATTTTTGAGTATTTTGAAAAATATTTTTGGGAATTCCATATCTTTAAATTTTCTTAAGCAAAAAGTGTTAAAAAACGTATGAAAAGTGTTGATTTGATATTTAAGCGTTTTCAAACAAAAAAATTTGGAAATTTGAAAATTTTGGGTATTTTGAGAAATATTTTTGGGAATTTAAGATTTTTAAGTTTTTTTAAGCAACAAGGCTTAAATTTGGTTTTTAGTATTATTAAGAAAAAAACCTACATTTAGAAATTTTGGGTATTTTGAAAATTTTTCTGGGAATTACAAGTTTTTAAGTTTTCTTTCGCATAAAGTGTCGAACAGTGTATAAAAAGTGTTAAATATAATATTTAAGTTTTTTTTAAGGCAAAAAGACGCTTCTGGAATTTTGAGTATTTTGAAAAAAGTTTTTGGGAATTTAAATTTTCATATTTAATTAAATTTTTATTAAATTGTGTACGTTTTATTTAACAAAATTTGTTAAAAGTTTTAAGCCATAAAGTTGTTTCTGGGATTTTGGGTATTTTGAAAATATTTTTGGGAATTTAAAATTTTTCACTGCACTATAGACTAGACAAAAGACTAGACTATAGACTAGACGATAGACGATACTATAGACTAGACGATAGACTAGACTACAGACTAGACTATAGATAGACTATAGACTAGACTATAGACTAGACTATAGACTAGACTATAGACTGGACTATAGACTAGACTATAGACTAGACTATAGACTACACTATAGACTAGACTATAGACTAGACTATAGACTAAACTATAGACTAGACTATAGACTAGACTATAGACTAGACTATAGACTAGACTATATACTACACTATAGACTAAACTATAGACTAGACTATAGACTAGACTATAGACTAGACTATAGTCTAGACTATAGACTAGACTATAGACTAGACTATAGACTAGACTATAGACTAGACTATAGTCTAGACTATAGACTAGGCTATAGACTAGACTATAGACTAGACTATAGACTAGACTATAGACTAGACTATAGACTAGACTATAGACTAGACTATAGACTAGACTATAGACTAAACTATAGACTAGACTATAGACTAGACTATAGACTAGACTATAGACTAGACTATAGACTAGACTATAGACTAGACTATAGACTAGACTATAGACTAGACTATAGACTAGACTATAGACTAGACTATAGACTAGACTATAGACTAGACTATAGACTAGACTATAGACTAGACTATAGACTAGACTATAGATTAGACTATAGACTAGACTATAGACTAGACTATAGACTAGACTATAGACTAGACTATAGACTAGACTATAGACTAGACTATAGACTAGACTATAGACTAGACTATAGACTAGACTATAGACTAGACTATAGACTATAGACTAGACTATAGACTAGACTATAGACTAGACTATAGACTAGACTATAGACTAGACTATAGACTAGACTATAGACTAGACTATAGACTAGACTATAGACTAGACTATAGACTAGACTATAGACTAGACTATAGACTAGACTATAGACTAGACTATAGACTAGACTAGACTAGACCAGCGGTTCCCACCGTTTTTTACTTCGCGGACCCCTTGAGGAATTTATTTAATTTCACGGACCCCCATACATATTTTGATATCTTATTGTTATAAATAATTGTTCATCCGAAAATTGTCTTAGTCCCTATAAAACATTCCCGTACATTGAGAATATTTAGTATTTCGGAGATGTTTTCAATTGCATGGTTTTAAATATAGAATGACTTCTAACATGATGTTTAATTTATGATCGTGAGAGCTTTCATGTTCATTTCTCGCCAAGGTAGCGAAAAGGTTTCTTTATCAAGTATTGTCGACATGTGCTTAAATAGTCATGTTTCAAAATTTTTTTGTGATTGCATAGGAGTGAGCTGAGTATGTAAGCTAAGTTTTCGGGAAAATATGTGAAAGTTAGACTTCTTCGATGTTGTTGCGTAATGCGTTACTCACATAAAATATGACCTGAACTCTTTGCGAATGTACTGTGAATTTGGATCTTAAATTCGAATTTTAAAATACCTACGAATTATTTTACTGCGTGGTTTTGACTATTTACGTAAAACGCTATGAATTTCTGATGTTGATTTAATAATATTGGACAACAAAATGAAGTTAAAATCTGTGTATCACGTCGGAATTGGAATATTTATATTTAAAATTAACTAGATAAACACTTTTGCTTACAATTTAAAAAAATACAGTATCAGTATTTAATTCTAAGGCAAATCATCATCCGTCTGATATAAAAACATTTATTTCGATACATATACATTTATAAAAATTACAAATCACGTAATACTTTACTTTATAAAAGTGAAACAATAAATTTGTAGGGCCTAGCTTCATCCTGATAAACGACCGAAACAATAAAATTCAAAAAGTCACCAACAAATCTGGGATTATTGAATAAAAATTGCGTATTTTAGTATTTATGAAAAATTTGGAGATATTTTTAATATTTTCTAACATATAGAGAATATTTTTTATTCATGATTTTTTTCGTTCGTCTTCGCGGACCCCCTAGGATTTTGCTACGGACCACTAGGGGTCCGCGGACCCCCTTTTGGGAACCGTTGGACTAGACTATAGACTAGACTATAGACTAGACTAGACTAGACTATAGACTAGACTATAGACTAGACTATAGACTAGATAGACTAGATAGACTATAGACTAGACTATAGACTAGACTATAGACTAGACTATAGACTAGACTATAGACTAGACTATAGACTAGACTATAGACTAGACTATAGACTAGACTATAGACTAGACTAGACTAGACTATAGACTAGACTATAGACTAGACTATAGATAGACTAGACTATAGACTAGACTATAGACTAGACTATAGACTAGACTATAGACTAGACTATAGACTAGACTATAGACTAGGCTATAGACTAGACTATAGACTAGACTATAGACTAGACTATAGACTAGACTATAGACTAGACTATAGACTAGACTATAGACTAGACTATAGACTAGACTATAGACTAGACTATAGACTAGACTATAGACTAGACTATAGACTAGACTATAGACTAGACTATAGACTAGACTATAGACTAGACTATAGACTAGACTATAGACTAGACTATAGACTAGACTATAGACTAGACTATAGACTAGACTATAGACTAGACTATAGACTAGACTATAGACTAGACTAGACTATAGACTAGACTATAGACTAGACTATAGACTAGACTATAGACTAGACTAGACTATAGACTAGACTATAGACTAGACTATAGACTAGACTATAGACTAGACTATAGACTAGACTATAGACTAGACTATAGACTAGACTATAGACTAGACTATAGACTAGACTATAGACTAGACTATAGACTAGACTTAGACTAGACTATAGACTAACTATAGACTAGACTATAGACTAGACTATAGATAGACTATAGACTAGACTATAGACTAGACTATAGACTAGACTATAGACTAGACTATAGACTAGACTATAGACTAGACTATAGACTAGACTATAGACTAGACTATAGACTAGACTATAGACTAGACTATAGACTAGACTATAGACTAGACTATAACTAACTAGACTAGGACTATAGACTAGACTATAGACTAGACTATAGACTAGACTATAGACTAGACTATAGACTAGACTATAGACTAGACTATAGACTAGACTATAGACTACTATAGACTAGACTATAGACTAGACTATAGACTAGACTATAGACTAGACTATAGACTAGACTATAGACTAGCACTATAGACTAGACTATAGGACTAGACTATAGACTAGACTATAGACTAGACTATAGACTAGGACTATAGACTAGACTATAGACTAGACTATAGACTATGACTAGACTAGACTAGACTAGACTATAGACTAGACTATAGACTAGACTATAGACTAGACTATAGACTAGACTATAGACTAGACTATAGACTAGACTATAGACTAGACTATAGACTAGACTATAGACTAGGCTATAGACTAGACTATAGACTAGACTATAGACTAGACTATAGACTAGACTATAGACTAGACTATAGACTAGACTATAGACTAGACTATAGACTAGACTATAGACTAGACTATAGACTAGACTATAGACTAGACTATAGACTAGACTATAGACTAGACTATAGACTAGACTATAGACTAGACTATAGACTAGACTATAGACTAGACTATAGACTAGACTATAGACTAGACTATAGACTAGACTATAGACTAGACTATAGACTAGACTAGATAGACTAGACTAGACTATAGACTAGACTATAGACTAGACTATAGACTAGACTATAGACTAGACTAGACTATAGACTAGACTATAGACTAGACTATAGACTAGACTATAGACTAGACTATAGACTAGACTATAGACTAGACTATAGACTAGACTATAGACTAGACTATAGACTAGACTATAGACTAGACTATAGACTAGACTATAGACTAGACTATAGATTAGACTATAGACTAGACTATAGACTAGACTATAGACTAGACTATAGACTAGACTATAGACTAGACTATAGACTAGACTATAGACTAGACTATAGACTAGACTATAGACTAGACTATAGATTAGACTATAGACTAGACTATAGACTAGACTATAGACTAGACTATAGACTAGACTATAGACTAGACTATAGACTAGACTATAGACTAGACTATAGACTAGACTATAGACTAGACTATAGACTAGACTATAGACTAGACTATAGACTAGACTATAGACTAGACTATAGACTAGACTATAGACTAGACTATAGACTAGACTATATACTAGACTATATACTAGACTATAGACTAGACTATAGACTAGACTATAGACTAGACTATAGACTAGACTATAGACTAGACTATAGACTAGACTATAGACTAGACTATAGACTAGACTATAGACTAGACTATAGACTAGACTATAGACTAGACTATAGACTAGACTATAGACTAGACTATAGACTAGACTATAGACTAGACTATAGACTAGACTATAGACTAGACTATAGACTAGACTATAGACTAGACTATAGACTAGACTATAGACTAGACTATAGACTAGACTATAGACTAGACTATAGACTAGACTATAGACTAGACTATAGACTAGACTATAGACTAGACTATAGACTAGACTATAGACTAGACTATAGACTAGACTATAGACTAGACTATAGACTAGACTATAGACTAGACTATAGACTAGACTATAGACTAGACTATAGACTAGACTATAGACTAGACTATAGACTAGACTATAGACTAGACTATAGACTAGACTATAGACTAGACTATAGACTATAGACTAGACTATAGACTAGACTATAGACTAGACTATAGACTAGACTATAGACTAGACTATAGACTAGACTATAGACTAGACTATAGACTAGACTATAGACTAGACTATAGACTAGACTATAGACTAGACTAGACTATAGACTAGACTATAGACTAGACTATAGACTAGACTATAGACTAGACTATAGACTAGACTATAAACTAGACTATAGACTAGACTATAGACTAGACTATAGACTAGACTATAGACTAGACTATAGACTAGACTATAGACTAGACTATAGACTAGACTATAGACTAGACTATAGACTAGACTATAGACTAGACTATAGACTACTAGACTATAGACTAGACTATAGACCAGACTATAGACTAGACTATAGACTAGACTATAGACTAGACTATAGACTAGACTATAGACTAGACTATAGACTAGACTATAGACTAGACTATAGACTAGACTATAGACTAGACTATAGACTAGACTATAGACTAGACTATAGACTATACTATAGACTAGACTATAGACTAGACTATAGACTAGACTATAGACTAGACTATAGACTATACTATAGACTAGACTATAGACTAGACTATAGACTAGACTATAGACTAGACTATAGACTAGACTATAGACTGGACTATAGACTGGAATAAAGACTATACTATAGACTAGTATATAGACTAGACTATAGACTAAACTATAAACTATACTATAAACTAGACTATAAACCAGACTATAAACCAGACTATAAACTAGACTATAAACTGGACTATAAACCAGACTATAAACCAGACTATAAACCAGACTATAAACCAGACTATGAACCAGACTATAAACTAGACTATAGACTAGACTAGACTATAGACTAGACTATAGAATGTTAAACAAATAGTCCATAGATTAAATATTTTAATAGAATTGATTTTACAATTTAAATTTCACTCCCTTTGCATGGTTTCATATCATATTTTTCCCCATTTTGATTTGAATAAAAATTATTTGTTTAATTGACATTTATTACTATTTATTATTATTTACTTCCTAGTTACAATTGCCGGCCCATATGCATTCAGAAACATTTTCAACTGTCATTTGCACATGCTGACACTATCGGAATACAATTGTGTGACATCACTATCAATATGCAGAATTTATTTATTTTATTTATCTCAATTGTTTTTTTGGATATCCTACCAAAAACCCCCAAGTACTTTTGTGGCCTTAACGCATTTCCCACCATTCAACCACTTTAACTATTATCTCTTGGCCCACAAATTATGTGTTCACACTTAAGTTCTATTATTTTCAAACATAATTATAGTGATGCGACATCACACATATATTTCGCGTTTGGAGAGCTTTTTATATTTCAGCTAAATTCAAGTGGCTACTTGAATTGTCTAATATATAGACATATTGGTGGTCTAATCGTTTACTAGTCATATAATAGTATCTGTTATCAAATTAATTTAAAGCAATTGGCACCTATTACGCTGCCACTAACTAAAACGTTAACGCTAGTGTGTACCTTAACGTTAGACGCTTGCGTTACTTAGCTGATGGTTTAGTTAGGTTTAATTTACAAGGTTTGCACTTAAGTTTAGCAGCAGAATTGACTTATTTTATCTGCTATTTTCAGACCACATTTTGACGCCTTAGCTATTATAGTGTTATTTCCCCACCTGGCCTCTATCTCCTTTAATATTATGACCCTCTAATAAAATTGTATTATTTATTGATAATGTTTGTCCGCTGATAGTAGTGATTTGCGTTTTATGGGCTTAATGTTAATTTCTTTGTGGCCCCTAATCAGAGTCATACGACCAGTGCTTCGGAGCTGTTGCTTTAAAAACGCTTTTATTTTTAACGGTTTCGTTTACTGGTTACTTTTACTCGTTGTGGTGGTTCCTAGGGTGGTTTTTCGTTTTTATCGCGATTTGCTAAGGATTTTCGGGTTGGTGTTAAAAATAAAAAAAATATCAATATAAAAATTTTGAACCATAAAGTTTTTAAGTGGATTTTTTGTAGAAAACTTAAAAAAAACTCTAAAAAATGTTGATCTTTTCTGTGAATTTATTTAAAAATTTTGATAAAATCATAAATTTTAAAAGAAATGTGTGATTTGTGGAAAAAAAAATATAAACAAATTTATCTAATTTCTGATAAAATACAATTTTTGATAAAAAGCAATTTTTATAAAAAAATATTTAAAAAAATATTATGAAAAAAATAATTTTTATAAAAGAAATTATAAAAAAAAAATTTAAAAATAATTTTTCATAAAAATCTAATTTTCTAATTTTTTTAATAAAAATCAAATTTTTGATCAAAAATAAAATTTTAAATAAAAATTAAAATTTTTCATAAAAACTAAAATTTTCATAAAAAATTAAAAATTTTCATAAAAATTTCTAAATTTAAAATAAATTATAGAAAAACTTATCAAAATCTTATGATCAGTTGTTCTCTGCGAAAAGTAAACGCAATTGATGATCTTTTATCTAGGAAAAGTCATCATTCCTCTACGAAAAATCATCCGAATCTAATGATCATTTCTTGATGAGAAAGTCATAAGAATCTTATGATCAATTATTTACGAATAGGCATCGAAATCGGATGATCTTTTCTCTATACAAGTCATCAAAATTAGATGATATCTAGTCGTCAGAATCGGATGATCTTTTCTCTAAGAAAAGTCATCACAGTCGAATGATCCTTTTTCTGAGAAAAGTCATCAAAATCGGACGATCTTCAAATCTCTGCAAAAAGACATCAGAATCTGATGATCTTTTCTTGACGAAAATACATCAAATTTGTTGATCTTTTCTCTAGAAAAAGTCATCCAAATCAGATGATCATATCTCTAAGAAAAGTCATCAGAATCGGATGATATTTTCTCTAAGAAAAGTCATCATAGTCGAATGATCTTATTTCTGAGAAAAGTCATCTAAATCGGATGAAAATTTCTCTACGAAAAGTCATAAAAATCGGATAATCATTTGTATATGAAAAGTCATCGGAATACTGTGATCATAAGCCATCAAAATTGGATGATTGTTTCTCTACGAAAACATTTCTCTGCAAAAAGTCATCACAACCAAGAATCTGCTGATTTTTTTTTGCGAAAATTTAATGGGAAAAGTTTTCCTGGAAAAAGTCACCAGCATCTGATCATCTTTTTTCTTTGAAAAGAGAAAAAGTTATGAAAATTTGATGATCTTTTCTCTATTAAAGTCATCTGATTCTGATCACCTTTACATCAGAGTCTAAAGAGTTGTTCATAAGAAACAGAATTTCTTTTCCGTAGAAGAGCAGACAGATGATCATTTCCATAAGATATCTCATCTCAATCTGATGATACTTTCCATCACTCATCAACAAGTCAAGTCTGATGATCATTCCATCGAATACTGATCATTTCTTTGTCAGGGGCTTTTCATGAGAAACTCATGATCTCTTCCACTCATGACTCATGATAATTTCCATCAGAAACTGATGATCTTTTTCATAGGAAAACTACAGAGACTGATGATCATTTTCATCAAAAACTGTTGATTTTTTTTTTCGTTTCATGAAAAACTGATGATCTTTTTCATAGGAAAAACTCATCAGAGACTAAGTGATGACCATTTCTATAGGAAAACTTAGATTGATCATAGATTAATGATCTTTTCCATAACATATATCTCATCACATTCTGATGATACTTTCCATCACTCATCAATAAAGTCTGATGATTATTTCATCGAATACTGGTCATTTCTTTGTCACGGGCTTTTCATGAGAAACTCATGATCTTTTCCACTCATGACTCATGATATTTTTCATCAGAAACTGATAATCTTTTTCTAGAAAACTATTGATTTCTTGTCTTTGTGAGAAACTGATCATCAGAGACTAATGATTCATAGGAAAACTCATCCTAGATGATCTTTTCGTCGTCAGAGTACGAAAATTTTTTCCAGAGAATTTGATGATCTTTTTCATAGGATGATTTACAAGATCTTTTCCATATAAAAACTCTCTAGTATTTGATGATCTTTTTCATAGAGAAATACATAAGAATATCATGATCATTTTCTTTATAAAAAACTCCATTAGGGTGTGAACTATGTTTTTTCTTTATAAAATCTTGCTACACACCTTAATGTTGTAATTAAAATGTACTTCGTTAAAACTATTAATTAGACTACTTGTAAAATTGAAAAACAATATTATCCAATACATTATAATCAATGCAAATTATATAGTATCTGTTAAAAATTTTACCGACTCACTTTTAAACATTTGTTCATTGCAGTTGACCTTGTTGGCTTTTATAAAAAAAAAATTTCCTGCAAATATTTACATTATATTTTTTCTCGATTGTTCTTTTTGGTATCGTTAACTTTACAAATTTTCTTTAGTACATTTTATTATATTTAGTTGTATAATTTATTTGTGTGTTTTCTTTTGGTTACAACAACCCAAATAACCAAACATGTTTGAGCCAAAGCATTTATGCATTAAGTGCATACACGCAACCTTATGATAATAATATATTTTTAAAGAGTTTTAAAGAGACTCTTTAATTTTTTATGAAATGGAGTGAGATACTCTCTTAGATTATGAGAATTAATGATAAATGGAGACCGGTAAAAGAAAATAGAGTGTCATTCATTTGGCATAAACAAAATATGCAAACAATAACAGGGGGTTTTGTAATTTCAATTGAGTTGCCAGATTGCTGGTAGAAAGAAAACCTATCACAGGGGAAGGAAAAGATCATTTGACTTTGATGAGTTTTCCCATGGAAGAGATCATGAGACTCTAAAGAGATTTTCTTAGGAGAAGATCAATAGACTCGGATGAGTATTCCTATGGATATTATCTGATGGGTTACCTCTGAAGAGCCTTCCTATGGAATTGATCTTTGGAAAAGATCATCAGACTCTAAAGAGTTTTCCTTTGGAAAATACCATCAGATTTTGATGACTTTTCCTAAAGAAAAGCTCAACAGATTCTGATTGGAAAAGGTCGTCAGACTCTGATTAGATTTCCCACTGAAGTTATCATCAGCTTCTTAAGAGTTTCAGACTCTGATGAGTTTTCTTATGGAAGTGATCATTAGACTCTGAAGAGTTTTCTTATGGAAGTGATCATCAGACTCGAAAGAGTATTCCATTGATAATATCATATACTCTGTTGAGGTTTCCTACGGAGAAGATCATTAGACTTTGATATGTTCTACTATGGAAAAGATCATTAGACTCTAAAGAGTTGTTCTGCGGAAAAGATCATCAAATTCTGATGAGTTTTCCTATGAAATGGATCATTAGACTCTGATGAGTTCTCCAATGGAAGTGATCATCAGACTCTTAAATAGTTTTTCTTAGGAATAGATTTACAGACTAGGATGATAATATCTATGATATGGATAATATCTGATGAGTTTTCCTATAGAAAACATCATCAGACTCTGAAGAGCTTGCCTATGGAATTGATCTTTGGAAAAGATCATCAGACTTTAATAAGTTCTCCTATGGATTCTGATGAGATTTCCTAAACAAAACATTATCAGACTCTGAAGGGTTTTCTATGGAAATGATCATCAAATTCTAAAGAGTTTTCCTATGAAGAAGATCATCAGACTCTAATGAGTATTTCTACGAAAAATATCATCAGACTCTCATGAATTTTCCTGTGGAGGAGGTCATCAGACTTTGATGAGTTCTCCTATGGAAAGTATCATCAGACTATGATGAGTTTTCTTATGGAAAATATCATTAGACTTAGATGTGTTTTCCTATGGAAATGATCATCAGATTCTAAAGATGATCATCAGATTCTAAAGATAACATCATCAGACTCTAATGAGTATGAAAAAGATCATTAGGGTCTGATGAGTTTGCCTATGGTAAAAATGTATTTTCAAAAATGTCATCAAACTCTGATAAGCTTTCCTATGGAAAAGATCATCAGACTCTGATAAACTTTTTTATGAAAAAGATCATCAGATTCTGATAAGTTTTCCTATCGAAATGATCATTTGACTCTGAAGAGTTTTCTTATGGAAATGATCATCAGATTCTGAAGAGCTTTCCTACGGAAATGATCATCAGATTCTGAAGAGTTTTCCTACGGAAATTATCATCAGATTCTGAAGAGTTTTCCTATTGAAAAGATCATTAGATTCGGATTTCTTTTCCTATAGATAAGATCTTCAGATTCTGATGACTTTTTCTAAAGAAACTATCATCAGTTTCCTATGGAAAATATCAACAGCATCTGATGACTTTTCATAGCGAAAAAAATCATCAGCATCTGATGACATCTTATAGCGAAAAGATCATCCCATTCTAATGACTTTTTAACAGAAAAGATAGTCAGATTCCGATGACATTTCCTAGAGAAAGGATCATCAGTTTTCGGTAACTTTTCCTAGAAAAAAGATTATCATTGACTTCTAGAGAACATATAAGCAGATTCTGGTGAATTTTCCCAGAGCAAAAAAGATCATCAGATTCTAGTATGTTTTAGTGAAGAGATCGTCAGATTTCCTATAGTTTTCTTATGAAAAAATCATTAGAATAAATATTAAGAGATCATTTGATTCTGTTGACTTTTTCCTAATGAAAATATCATCAGATTCTAATCGCCGTAAAAAAGATTTTAATGACTTTTCCTAATGAAAAGACAGATCTGGTACTGATGGCATTTTCCAATTAACAGATCATTCGGATCGTTTTTCGTAGAGATGACTTATTTTTGGGGAATGATTCTCAGATTCTTATGAATTTTTCTATAGAAAGGATCATGTGATGAGCAATTTTCTTAAGATCTGGTAGCTTTTATATAAAAGAATGAGAGAGAAAGAGTCTCCAATACCATATCGAAACATAAACACACACTTGTTGAGTTTTTTTATGTTTGTTGTTGTTGTGGTTTTTTATTTAAACATTTTGGGGGGGGCCGATCATTAAACTCGTATATGTGGGGAAAAAATGCTCACATGACGTACGTTTGTATCGATTTGTTGTTGCGTTTCACATGCTCACGTCGAACAAGTTAAAAATTCAGGTAGAGTGTTGTGACTTGAGTAGCTTACGAAGTTTTTTTTTCTTTCGTTCGTTCGTTCTTCTCCACAGTCAATAGTCAACAACAAACACTTGATGAATATTATTGTTATTTTAGTTATTGTGGGACTCTGTGAACTAAAAAGTTAATTTAAGAGTGAACTAAAAGTGAACTAGCGAAAAGAAACCTTATTAAAGAGTTGAATATTTTAAAATTATTGTTGTTGTCGTTGGATAGTAGAGAAAATTTATTTTATAAAGAAAAATACTAAAAGACAATCAAAAGAAGAGTCTTATATTGTTGTTGTTGGTGTTTTTAGACAAATTTTAAGATAATAAACGGAACGATTAGTCAGTCGATTGTTGTGCGTCTCGTGTCTTAAAACAACCGCCGGTACGCGTTTTTTTTAACAAATATTGTGTGTTTTACGTACAAAATAAAAAAATAAAATAGAAAGAGAAATAGAAATAAAATTTTAATTAAGTTTCAATGTTTTTAGATAAAAATAAATAAAATTAAATACAAAAATTTTGTTAGTGATATTTTCGGTTAGTTCGTTTTTGCGCGATCATTTGTTTCTTTTTTAGTTAAGAATTACAAATTAGAAAAAAGTAAGAAAAGAAAATTTACATAAAAAATAAAATTAAATTTTATAAAAAAAAAAATTTCAAAAATTTTAAATATTTATCTTGATTTCAAAAAAATATATATAACTTTTTCTTTAAAAAAAAAACACGTGTTTATTTTAAAAGCTGGTTTCTGTGTTTTTGTGAAAAAAAATGAATGTTTCTTTTAATTCCGCCTTTTTCACCTTGAAATTTTGTTTTGTTTATTTTTTGATAAAACAATTTTTATTTATTTATTTAAGCAACTAAGCAGTCATAACTAAGAAAAAAAGAAAATTGAAACAAAAATACTATTAATGAGACTGCATTTTAATTTGTTTAATTAAAACAATTGGTGTCAATGTGCCGTTTGTTTTTGCGCAAAAAAAAATAATAGTTTTTTTTATTTATTTATTATGTTATTACTCATTCTTTTCTAAAAACGAAGTTCTGCTTAAACATGTTTACTACTTTGCTTTATTGTTGTTGTTACTGTTTATGGTATTTTTGTTTTTGTTTTGCATTGTTTCAATATGCCGGTTTTCTGAAATTTTTGTTGTTTATTTTTCTTTTTAATCCCCACCACAACATAAAAAAATAAACGCAAATACATATTGAACACTCAACACTACGTCATCAGCAATTGTTTCTCTCTCGCTCCTCTTAGTTTTCGCTTAGTTACTCTACTTCTCTTGGCCTCAAGTAATGTTGTTATTACATTACATTACTTTGTTGTTTTGTTATTTGCATATAACAACATTGTAAAGAAATTTACAGTGGGTGTACTGAGGAACTTTTCTCTTTAAGAGATCATCATGGAATGGTAAACTTTTCTTTATAAAAGATCATCATAGACTGATGAAGTTATCCCTAAAAGATCATTACTGACTGATGAACTTTTCTATAGAAAAGATCATCATCGACATATGAACTTTTCTATAGAAAAGATCATCATCGACAGATGAATTTTTCTATAGAAAAGATCATCATCGACAGATGAATTTTTCTATAGAAAAGATCATCATCGACAGATGAACTTTTCTATAGAAAAGATCATTATCGACAGATGAACTTTTCTATAGAAAAGATCATTATCGACAGATGAACTTTTCTATAGAAAAGATCATCATCGACAGATGAACTTTTCTATAGAAAAGATCATCATCGGCAGATGAACTTTTCTATAGAAAAGATCATCATCGGCAGATGAACTTTTCTATAGAAAAGATCATCATCGACAGATGAACTTTTCTATAGAAAAGATCATCATCGACAGATGAACTTTTCTATAGAAAAGATCATTATCGACAGATGAACTTTTCTATAGAAAAGATCATTATCGACAGATGAACTTTTCTATAGAAAAGATCATTATCGACAGATGAACTTTTCTATAGAAAAGATCATTATCGACAGATGAACTTTTCTATAGAAAAGTTCACCGTCCGATGAACTTTTCTATAGAAAAGATCATCACCGACCGATGAACTTTTCTATAGAAAAGATCATCACCGACCGATGAACTTTTCTATAGAAAAGATCATCACCGACCGATGAACTTTTCTATAGAAAAGATCATCACCGACCGATGAACTTTTCTATAGAAAAGATCATCACCGACCGATGAACTTTTCTATAGAAAAGATCATCACCGACCGATGAACTTTTCTATAGAAAAGATCATCACCGACCGATGAACTTTTCTATAGAAAAGATCATCACCGACCGATGAACTTTTCTATAGAAAAGATCATCACCGACCGATGAACTTTTCTATAGAAAAGATCATCACCGACCGATGAACTTTTCTATAGAAAAGATCATCACCGACCGATGAACTTTTCTATAGAAAAGATCATCACCGACCGATGAACTTTTCTATAGAAAAGATCATCACCGACCGATGAACTTTTCTATAGAAAAGATCATCACCGACCGATGAACTTTTCTATAGAAAATCATCGACGGATAAACTTTTCTATAGAAAATCATCGACGGATGAACTTTTCTAAAGAAAAAGTTAAGATCATCATCGACGGAGGAACTTTTCTATAAAAAGGATCATCATCGACGGAGGAACTTTTCTATAGAAAAGATCATCTTCGATGGATGACCTATGTAAATAGTTTTTAAAATCTGTTGATCGTTTCCATAGGAAAACTCATCAGAAACTTTAATAATTTTCATAGAAAGACTTACCAAAGTGTGACGATCTTTTCCATAGTTAGACTCATCAGTATCTGATGATCTTTTCCATAGTTAGACTCATCAGAATCTGATGATCTTTTTCGTTTGTAAACTGATGATCTGATGATTTTATTCATAGGAATACTCACCAGAATCTGATGATATTTTCAAGAGGAAAACCCTTAGTAACACTCATCCGAATCTGATGATCTGATAATCTGCTAAAGATCATCAGATTCTGAATAGATTTCTCATGGAAATGATCTTCAGAAAGTTTCAACTGAGAAAAGATGAGTTTTTAATAGAAGAATACGATTATTCTAGATCGTATTATTCTGAAATAGATTATCAGACTAGTGTGAGTATGGAAATGATTTTGATCACAGTTTCTTCTCTAAAGAGTTTTGAAATGATTTGTCTAGCGAAAAAGATCATTAGATTCTGAAATATCATCTATTACTCTGAGTCTAGTGACTTTTTCTGTGGAAGAATTCTTTGGACTCTAAGAAGTTAGTCAAGTTCCTAAGAATTTTTTTAACATTTTCTTTAGATAAGTCCCACTGTTTGTTTTTATAATTACTGATTTAGTTGTTAAAATTTGGTTGTTCTTTTTTTGAGCAAGAAATTTTCTTGGTTTATCTTAATCTTGTAGTTCTATTATATTTTGTTGTTTTTTTTTGTTACTAAATTATTTATATGCGTATTCAGTTTATTTGAAATGTTGTTTATTTAAGTTTTTGTTTTTGGCAACATTTCTTATGCTGATTTGATACCCTACCTTGGTTGAGATGGTAATGTGGTTTCAGGCTAAAGTTGGTTAAGGGACTAGAAGAAAAGTTTAGTTGAAAAATTTGAACTTTGTGAAGATATGTACGATTAAAAAAAGTTTGGAAGGTTTTAGGGGCAATTGTTTTAAAGGGGTAAGTACACAGAGGGAAAAAGAAATATACACGCCTGGTATCAAATTGACACCAAACTGTTTATAATTTTTCAATACCATCCGTTGTCAAGGTATATACAAACGTACGACAACACTATGTAATGTTAACAACGTTGTCGAAATCTAAATTTTATACACATCCGTTGTCTAAATGTTAACAAACGTGGTAAGTTCACTATTGACAAACAAGCCGTTGTCAATAGTGAGCTTACCACGTTTGTTAACATTTAGACAACGGATGTGTATAACATTTAGACTTCGACAACGAATTGTTGCAATGTTGACAACATTACATAGTGTTGTCGTACGTATGTATATACTTTAACAACGGATGTTATTGAAAAATTATAAACTCATTGGTGTCAATTTGATACCAGGCGTGTATATTTCCTTTTCTCTCTGTGTACTTTTAAGTGAAAAGTACTTTTTAGTACATGCATCGTTGCCTTAAAGGGGATAATGTAGCGTACTTTTTGGCGTTTTGCTTTTGGGAGTGATTTTTTGTCATTTCTATTTTGCGATTTTTTCAATTCTTCCTTGTTTCTAACAGAATTTCAAAAGATTTGTCTTGTTGAATGAAATTTTTATATTATTTATAAATAATTATGATAATTTCCAGTTTTAAATTTTAAACAAATTTAATGAATTCAGTTATGAATTAGCATAAACAATTTTTTTTTATTTATATAGTATGTCTGGTGTTTTTAAAAATATTTGCATATTTTGAGGTCAATTTGATGACGAAGAAAGAAGACTGCTTGACGTAGTTTGATTTGATTTGAAAAGATAAAGTGTTGACGTTTTAGACAGTCAGACAAAAAGGTGTACGACTAGCTTGACAACAGTATTTAAAGGGAAAAAGAAAGATTTTATAAAAATATTTGCTAGATTGTTGCAAATTTAACAAAATGCAAATTGATTCGATTCCTTTAGATTACTGCAGTTTCTTTTTATATCTTTTAATGTTTTCGTATTTTATTTTATTCGTTTTTGTTGTTGGTTGTTATTAAATAACAACATTTGTTTTTTTAAATTTTGGCCAAAATGTGCGTTTTTCTTATAGCTTCTATTTTTATGCGATTTTTTAATTTATTTATTTACTTTGACATTGTTTAAGAGAATGCCGAATGCTGCTCTAAAGGTTTTTGAGAAAATCTTCTTTTAAAAAACTGAAATCTATATATATAAAAGAGTAGCGTTACTAACTGACTGATTCATCATCGCACAGCCCAAACGGCTGAACCTAGAATCATGAAATTTTGACAGTAGATGTGTTTTGGTTATGTAGATCCACTAAGGAGGGATTTTTGGAAATTTGTACATTTACGGTTAAAAAGGGGAAAAAACGTGTAAAACAGGTTTTCTTAATTATCTTACACAATATTAGTGATACAAGAAAAAATTTAAATGCATCTGTATCTACTCTTAAAATGAGCAGATGGGTGTCTGGTACTTTTTTGAAATTCGTACTTTTAAGGGGTAAAAATGTGTAACAAATGTGATTTTGGTACCTTTTTTGGCCCCTTATAACTTTTGAATAAAATTTTTATAAATATTTTGGATACATCTCCCAAAATTATGAGACACCTGTTTCGTACTTTTTTAAAATTCAGTCCTTTTTGGGTGTAAAAGGGAGAAAACTGTACTCTTTTTTAGCACATTAAGAAAACTTTTTCGGTTTATTGAGTTATTCCTATTAAATTACGGACTAACTCTGTAATATTTATTGTAAAATTTTTGATATTTCACTGGGGAAAAAGTACCAAAAAGAGAAAAAACGGGAAATTTAATTTTATTCAAACTCTTTGAGCCAATTTTTATAAAATTTTAAAAAAGTGTGTTTTATCTGTGATATATAGATTTAAATACGGAACATTTTGTAAACTTAATTCTCGAAAAAGTATATTTCTAAGCGAAAAGGGGAAAAATTGTATTCTTTATTAGTACTTTCCACTTAGGTATTCCACTTTTGGTACTTTTTCTTTCTTCAAATGATACTCTTTGTATGTTCTTTAATATGAATTCAAAACACATGATTATTAAACATACACGATCCTCATTGAATAAGACTCTTTAAGAGAGAACTTTTTAGTACTTTTTATCTCATAAATGGTACTTTTTTAATTTTCTAAAATATTCAACCTAGGTCTTAACTGAATAATATTCTGTAAGTGGGAACTATTTGGTACTTTTCTATTCTTCAAATGGTACCTTTTAGATTCTTTATAATGGTTAACCGGAACACACGATCCTTATTAAATGAGAATTTAAAGAGAGAGAGAGAGATTTTTGTACTTTTTCGATGGTACTTTTGATATTTTTACGATATTGGACATAGATATTGAAAATAAAATTTAAAATGTAGGGACCCTAGTGTATGAGAATCTACTGAAAGGTACTTTTGGTACTTTTTCATTCATTAAAATTATATTATTTGAATTGTATATAATATTGAACACAGAAACATACAATTATTAAATAATAATCTATTAGAGGTATTTTATAGTACTTTTTTTCAAATAGTACTTTCGAAATTTTCTATAATGTGGAAGCTAAATGAATGAAACTAAAAATACAAGCTTCTTACTGAATGCGAATTTAATCACGTAATATTGAACGTATAAAACTGAAACATTAAAAAAATGTTTAATCAATTTTAATTTTCTATAAAAGGACACAAAACTTTGTATGTATTTAATTTAAGTTAGGGTAGCGAAGCACCCAGGGTATGCTAGTTTTTTATAAAATTATCAATGTTATTCTAAATTCCAAAACTTTCAAATTTTCTAATAATTAAACATAATTAAGTAACTAATTTGTATAATTACATAGTTAATTTTTGAAATCTTCAAAACCTTTATACGTTTTCTCTTACAATAAACGTTAATTATAAATCGAATGATCATCTAACTCTACCCATCCATCCATTCATCATTATCATCTATCAATTGTCATGCTTTTTGTTTGCCTCTTAATACATAATCATGTCAGCTGATGAATAGATCGATAAGCTATGTATCTAAATATCTCTTTTTCTCAACATTTATCTCATTATTTATGTTGTTTCTTTTTTTTTATTTTTCAAATATACTCATGTAGACTTTTATAGATGTTTTTGAAAAAAAGGTGTTAAATAATCCCATTTTGACATGATTTTGTTGTTCGTTTAAAAATACAGAATAACAATATAAAGCAAAAATTATACAAATATATCAACTAAACTGATTAAGTAACCTATTTTATTTTGATATCTGAAATTTAAATTTGTTTTAAAAACAAATGAAAGGAAAAATTTACAAAAGAAAGTGTTAGAAAACACACCTAATTACTAAAGGAATTAAAAAAAAAAATACACAAACAGCTTTAACAAAGAGTTTGATGACCCTTTCCCTGAAAAAGTTATTCGGAAACTGACGACTTCTTCTATGGAAAAATTCATCAAATACTCATGTCTTAGAGAAAACTTCATTTGAATCTGATTAAATTTTAGCAGAAAGTGGTGATCACCTCAATCTAACTCTGACGATCATTTCTATATGTTGATTTCTGTAGAAAAACTGATTCCTCAGAAGATGATGATCTTCACAATCTGATCTGAATCATTAGAATCAAATGATCTTCTTCATAGAAAATATTATCAGAACCTGATGATCTGACGATCTTATCATAGAAAGTATCATCATAATCTGATGATCTCTTTCATAGAAAACTATCACTAGAATCTGATGATCTTTTTCATAGAAAAAATCATCAAAATCTGATGATCTTTTTTATAGAAAATATCACCAGAATCAGATGATCTAAACTCATCAGAATCTGATGATCTTTATCATAGAAAATATCATCAGAATCTAATGATCTAATTCATAGAAAATATCATCACAATCTGATGATCTTATTCATAGGAAATATCATCAGAAGCAAATAATCTTTTTCATAGAAATATTATCATAATCTGATGATCATTTTCACAGAAAATATTATCAGAATCTGATGATCTTTCCCATAGAAACTGTCATCAGAATCTGATGATCCTTTTCATCAGATTCTGATGATCTTTTTCGTAGAAAATGTCATCAGATTCCGGTGATCTTTCTCATAGGAAATATAATCAGATTCTGATGATTTTTTTTATAGAAAATGTCAGCAGAATCTAGAAAATTAACATTTGAATCTGATGATCTGTTTTATAGAAACTATCATCAGAATCTGAAGATATATTTCATAGAAAATATCATTAAAATCTGATGATATTTTTCATAGAAAATGATCATCAGAATCTTTTTCGTAGAAAACTATCATCAGAATCTGATGATCTTTTTCATAGAATCTGATGATCTCTTTCATAGAAAACAAGCATCAGCATCTGGTGATCTTTTTCATATAAAATGTCATCAGAATCTGATGATCTTTTTTATAGAAAATGTAATCAGTTTCTGATGATATTTTCATAGAATATATCTCCAGATTCTGATGAACTTTTCTATAGAAAATATCATCAGATTCTGATGATGGTTTTCTATGAAAAAGATCATCAGAATCTGATGATATTATCATAGAAAATATCATTATAATCTGATGACCTTTTTTGTAGAAAATATCAGAATCTGATGATCTTTTTCATAGAAAATATTATAAGATTCTAATGATCTTTTTCAAAGAAATCTATCATCAGAATCTGATGATATTTTACATTAAAATATCATCAGAATCTGATGATCTTTTTCATCGAAAATTCTTATGATCTTTTTTATCAGATTCTAATGATCATTTTTATAGAAAATGTTATCAGGATCTGATGATCTTTGTCATCATATTCTGAAGATCTTTTCATAGAAAATATCTGATGAATCTGATCATCTTTCATAGAAAAATCTTTCATAATTTGATGATGATCTTTAGAATCTGAATGAAGTTATGTCCTGAATGTAATGAAACTTATCACAATCTGAAGATCATTCTTTTAGGAAACACATCAGAGTCTTAGGGAAACTCTTGATCTTTCTGATCTTTGCTTAAAAGTTTTTTTTTGTTTTTTAACTGAAAGAAAACTTAAATTAACTCTTAAACTATTAAAAAATTTTGGTAAATTAATTTAATTTTTTTTATTTTTATCTTTTATTTTCAGTCAATAGAAAATCTCATTTATCCAGCAAATCCTCAACAAAAAAATTATAAATTAAATTAAAGTGAATAATTTTTGCAAAAAAAAGTGAAAAATAAATCAATTAAAAAATTAAATAAAAGTGAAGTGATAAGTGTTAAAAATCCACTTTAAAAGTTTTTCTCATTCAATTAAAAATCATTAAATAAAAAAAATCTTTAAAAATTTCAATTCATAAAAATTAAAAAAGAATCAATTAAATTAAACATAAAATGGCAACATTGATTTAAATACCGCCAAATTACACATTTAACAACGAATTCAATTATAATTCAAACAACAGCGACAGCAATAGCAGTCACTGCAGCAGCAACAGCAGCACCAGCGCTAAAACTGCCTGTGACGAACCACCCAAAATTAGTAAATTCTTTAGCAACAGCTCCAACTATCAGAGTAAAATTCAACAATTGATCAGTTTCAGTTTTACTTCATCGAATTTTATTTTCATAACGTTCATCTTGAGTATTAGTAAACTCTGTACTACGGCTGCTACTGATCCCAGTCAAACTGGCGCACCTCAACCTAATACCGCTGTACCCAGTTTTCTTATGCCCAATATAAGTGGTTCGGCTTTATTGGAGAAATTAAATTCGATTCGTGCCAATACACTGGGTCCACCACCTCCACCACCGTCATCAGCGGTTAAAGGTAAAAATACACCAGCCGCAGCAAATAGTTTAACTCAGGGTAGTAGTGGTGGCCGGAAGTAGTGCCATTTCAGCTGCATCTGCATCTTCTATATCATCTCCGACTTCCTCGGCCTTTATCGCCTTCGTCGGCTCATCTTCCTCATCATTAAATGCTTTCCATCTTTGTTCAATAGTAGAGATTTAATAAATAAGGATATGAAATTTTTAAATGTCTCAGGCAAAATCGGCACATCTTTGGGCATAGGTAAGTTATTCTCTTTACTTATTTATTTTGATCTAAAACACTTTTACCTTTTAACCTTAAATGTCTCTTAAAATATTATTATTATTATTACATATTGCCGTTTTCCTCATTTTGCTACAGATGATCATTGTCATCATGATGAAGTTTGCAATGAGAAACGTGTCTGGTTTATCAAGTTTATTTTAAAATTTTTTTCTCCTTAAGTTTTCAGTTTTATTTTTAGCCCAAACGTACAAGTTTTGTTTGTAACTATTTTAAGATTTTCTCGCTTTTTTTTAGAGTTAAACAGAAAATTTATAAATAACTCTGTGGGCCTTAGGTAATGAAAAATGTGCTTTTCTTTTTGCAGTTTTGTTTGTTTCTTTCTGTACTTTTTGCTGCTGATGTACTTATGGTTTATTTCTAAGTCCCAACATTAAGCAGGGAGAGACAAACTCTTATTCCAATGGGCAACATTTTTTTTGTAGAAAATTTGGAAATTATAGAGCAAATTTTGATAGAAAAAGTTGCTATACACTAGCAAGTTTTTATAGAAAATGTTACTCTACACCAGAGCACGTTTTTATAGAAAAAGTTGCTCTAACGAAGAGCAAGTTTTTCTAGAAAAAGTTGTTCTACACTAGAGCAAGTTTTATAGAAAAACGTTGCTCTAGACTAGAGCAAGTTTTTCTAGAGAAAGTTGCTCTAAAGAAGAGCAAGTTTTTCTAGAAAAAGTTGCTCTACACTAGAGCAAGTTTTAATGGAAAAAGTTGCTATATACAACAGCAAGCTTTTATAGAAAAAGTTATTCTACTTTAGAGCAAGTTTCAATAGAAAAAAGTTGCTCTACACTAGAGCAAGTTTTTATAGAAAAAGTGCTCTACACTAGAGCAAGTTTTTATAGAAAAAGTTGTTCTACACTAGAGCAAGTTTTATAGAAAAAGTTGCTCTAGACTAGAGCAAGTTTTTATAGATAAAGTTGCTTTAAACTAGAGCAAGTTTTTATAGAAAAGTTGTTCTACACTAGAGTAAGTTTTTATAGAAAAAGTTGCTCTACACTAGAGCAAGTTTTTATAGAAAAAGTTGCTCTACATTAGAGCAACTTTTTATAGAGAAAGTTGCTCTACATTAGAGCAAGTTTTTATAGAGAAAGTTGCTCTACACTAGAGCAAGTTTTTACAGAAAAAGTTGCGCTAAACAAGAAAAAGTTGCCCTAAAGAAGAGCAAATTTTTATAGCAAAAGTTGCTCTTAACAGGAGCAAGTTTTATAGAAAAAGTTGCTCTAAACAAGAGCAAGATTTTATAGAAAGGTTGCTTTTAACAAGACCATGTTTCTACACAAAAAGTTGCTCTAAACAAAAGCAAGTTTTTATAGAAAAAGCTGTTCTAGACAAGAGCAAGTTGCTCTGAACAGAGGAAGTTTTTATAGAAAAAGTTGTTCTGGAATAGAGAAAGTTTTTATAGAAAAGAGTTGCTCTAGACTAGAACAAGTTTTTATAGAAAATAGTTGCTCTAGATTACAGCAAGTTTTTTTTAAAAAAGAAAAAAGTTGCTCTGGGCTAAAGCAAATTTTTAGAAAAAAGTTGCTGCGTACTCGAGTAAGTTTTTAGAGAAAAGTTGCTCGGGATTAGAGCAAGTTTTTTATAGAAAAAGGTTGCTCTGGACTAGAACAACTTTTTGTATAAGTTGAACAGCACTAGAACAAGTTTTTATAGAAAAATGTTCCTCTATAACATGTCTATTATACATATAGCAAATTTGTTCTGAATCTAGGAATTTTTCCTATGCTTTCTTCAATTGTCTTGACATTCGAATGCAATTTTTTCTTTTTTTTAATTAATTCTGATTTATTTTCTTGCTTCA